>NW_023494796.1:3597925-3602925 GCF_904425465.1 Colossoma macropomum | reverse complement strand
CACCATGCTAATTAGCACGGTACAATGCCTCTATGAGATCCGCCTCACATACATCAACACAGACACAGTAGCTGGCTGACTCCATAACAGACCATGAAGTCAGCTGTTTTGTGAAGGTAAATAAATCAATGTTTTATGTTAGCACTCATGTTACTCACGTTAGCTGGCTAGCTTGTGGCTAACAATGCCACTTGTATGAAGGTGCAGACGCTTTTCCCACTTTCTAGCTCAGAATTCTGAGCTCTGACTTCTCAATTCTGAGTATGCTAATTAGTGTAATCCCTAACAGACTCGCTTATGTGTTTATTGACACAAAAGCCCAGGCAAAATGGAGGCTTCAACTACATTTGGGCAAAGAGGCCCTACTGAAAAAAAACAGCACTGGTCTGTGCTGGTTTATGCTGGCTGACCAGCATCCCTTTTTCAGTTTTTGGCATAATTTGAAAACGCCTGTTGTCCTTTACACTGTGTGTCAATTTCAGGATGAGTGGACCAAAAGAAACGGTTCAAAATGGCTTGGAAAGACGTCTGGTTCCATTGACTTACATTAAAAGTAGAGTTGGTTTTTTCCTTCTGGAGATACGAGGTTTTGTTCTGACAGCAGCGATATGCTGGTTTTGCTGGTGGCCAGGCATGCTGGTCTATTCTGGACTAAAAGCTGCGAGGCTCCACCTTTAGGTTTAGAAAGGCCTCTGAAGAAGTGTACTGGGTGAACGCACACACACACACACACACACACACACACACACACACACACACACTGATCTGTCTAACAGCTGCTCACACATACTCAAATACACCTCGAGGAGTGACGGAGATCAGGCAGATGACGTTCTTGATCTTTTTCGGCAGACGGCTAAACATCATCACCTCCGATATGAGAAGACGTCAGTCTTACTGAGAAGCTAACTATAGCAGCAGCAGGCCGGGTATGTAAGGGGGTCTCGTGAGGGGGGCTGCACAATATGGAGTTTGTTAATCAGTATATTGCTTTTTACCAGACTGACTGTGCTGAGCATCCTGACCAATCACCAAAAAAGACTTCAGTCAAAAATACTCACATACATCGCTGATGAGTTTTCAGTGTGTTCAAAGACTCTTTACTGAGTGTGTTTGCATGCACTCAATAATCCGATCATAATCCGATTTCTGCAGTTATCTGATTATTCAAATGGTCATGTAAACAGCACACTCTGATTTCTTAGATCGCAGTGAGGTCTAGAAATCCGAATAAGAAATCCGATAAAGAGGCTGGATTTTAGCTCAGTGATCAGATTTCTCAGTGCATGTGAACTCTTACTCTGATTTCTTTCAGATTTCTCAGTCTGTGCATGTGTGAAAACAGACGGCAGTACTGGAAATAAGCGAGCAGCGTCGTCGCGAGACGCAGCAAAACACTTTTAGAGTGACGCTGAAACCAAATACATGCTTGACGAAATGAAGGATTTAAATATTCTTCATCTTCTAGGTGATGTTTGTTCACATTTTCAGGTAAAGAGGTGCGACATTTTTAAAAAAGCCGCATGAAGTTTGAGTTTTACATTACGTTTACGTCTCGTCTTCTTCTGTGAGTTTATTGGCTGGTTGTAAAGCAGAAATCTGATTACCGTCTGACTCATGTAGACCTGGAGTTTCCCCATTATCTGATTACCCAAGTGCATGTAAAGGCGGACCAGATTACTGACAAAATCTGACTTACTGCAGTTATCGGATTATTAAGTGCATGTAAACACACTGAGTGTCACAATATTTTCAAATATTGTACAATTTTTTACAAAAACTTAAAAATATCACAATATGACTTTTTCCCAGTATCGCTCATCCCTACAGTGTTTCAGCTCCATTTGAGCTAATTAATTCTTTATCTAATATCATTTTTCAAAAGAATTATTGTGAAAAGAGCGATAATTAGCTCAATTTGACAAATGTTTAGCTGTGTACATTTTCAACTTTCTGTCTGTTTTTTAAATATCACAATATTTACTGCAAAAACGTAAAATATCACAATGTCACATTTTCCCCAGTATCGTTCATCCCTACAGATTTTCCACTGTTGGAGTGAAATTAGCCCCATTTAGGTCTGTGTTAATTAGGCACATTTGTTTGGTTCGTTTTTTAGCAATATTTATGGCAACAATCTAAAACATTGCAATGTGACATTTTATGCCAATATCGCTCATCTCTAGAGTGATTTTCCATTGTTACAGTGACAATTAACCCTGGATTAATTGGGTCAATTTTTGACCCCATTTAACTTTTCAAATATTGTAATATTTATTACAAAAACCTAAAATATCACAATGTGACTTTTTCCCAGTATCGCTCATCCCTACAGTGTTTCAGCTCCATTTGAGAATAAGCTAATTAATTCTTTATCTAATATCATTTTTCAAAAGAATTATTGTGAAAAGAGCGATAATTAGCTCAATTTGGCGATAGTTTATTTGGGTAATTTTCTAACTTTTTTGCTGGTTATCAGATGTTTCAATATTGAAATTACAATATCATACAAAATATAATAAATATCATATTAAAATGTGATTTTTCACCAATATCATTTACCCATAGTGTGTTTTCACTGTGAGGGTGATAATTAGCTCAATTTGACAAATGTTTAGCTGTGTACATTTTCAACTTTCTGTCTGTTTTTAAATATCACAATATTTACTGCAAAAACGTAAAATATCACAATGTCACATTTTCCCCAGTATCGTTCATCCCTACAGATTTTCCACTGTTGGAGTGAAATTAGCCCCATTTAGGTCTGTGTTAATTAGGCACATTTGTTTGGTTCGTTTTTTAGCAATATTTATGGCAACAATCTAAAACATTGCAATGTGACATTTTATGCCAGTATCGCTCATCTCTAGAGTGATTTTCCATTGTTATAGTGACAATTAACCCTGGATTAATTGGGTCAATTTTTGACCCCATTTAACTTTTCAAATATTGTAATATTTATTACAAAAACCTAAAATATCACAATGTGACTTTTTTCTCAGTATCGTTCATCCCTACAGTGTTTCAGCCCCATTTGAGAATAAACGAATAAATTCGTTACTTTTCTGCCATTTTTCAAAACCATGATATTGATTATGAAAACTTAAAATATCACGACGTGACATTTTCCTAAGTATCGTTCAGCCCTACAGTGTTTTACTCTTGGTGGGGTGATAATTACCCCCCCTTAAGACGAGGTCAATTGGGCACATTTTTGTCTCCTTTCTCTCTTTTTCAAATATTGCAGTACGTCTCGTAAAAAACAGAGAATACTGTGACTTTTCCCCCAATAATGCTCCATCCTAGTGCGTGTGTGTGTGTTTCCTCTCAGAACTGAGGTGTTCTTCATCTCTTGGCAGGACATACTCAAACCGAGCACTCGAGAGACTCCCGCAGTCCCTACCCACGATCCATTTCTTCCTCCGGAGAAAGCACGGTCTCCTCTGGTGTGGGCCAGCGATAATTACAGCGTTGTCATTGTAGGGAGACGAAAAACAAGAAAGTAGAAGCGGAAAGTAAAGAGCAGAAAGAGAGAGAGAGAGAGAGAGAGAGAGAGAGAGAGAGGGAGACAGTCTTGGTCAGGATATTGTTGGACCGGAGACAAACACACTGCTGTCTTACTGTGTGATTAGCCGTCTGGAGGCCCAAATCATGGACCAGAAGTACATCGCAATGCTAAAAACAGTAGCGGCAGCCATGTTAAGCCTGAGTTCTGTCCGTTTTTATAGTTAACAGCGTATCTTACAGCGTCAGAAACCACATAAACGAGTCTATTTCAGACGATTTAAAGGCCTAAAGTTGTTATTTGTGATGTTGTGATTTATTCTGTAGTTCAGCGCTGACTGAATCCTTTTCAAACAAAGAAGTCCTGACTGCTAGCATAGCCATTATTGTAGAGGCTAATAAATACAGACGTCTGCTAGCGGTACTGTTAGCTACCTGCGTTAGCCTGCTAGCTGAAAATAACCCCAAACATTTCAAATATTTTAACAGCATATTTACAAGACATACATGGGTCATTCTACAGAAACGCCCATTTTTGTGTCCCTAGTGTTTACAGATATATTACACTTAAAAAACATGTTAATAAAACAATAAGTTATTTTAATAATTACACCTTCTGAGCCTCAATTTAGCAATATTGGTTTTCAAATCAATTATCTAGAATTCCAAGCACCACATAAGAGCTCGTTCTCAGTCATGTGTGAAGGCTGAGGCCATATTTTGAAGAAAAAACATGTTTTTCTGAAATTTTAACTGCAATAATCTATACATGACTATGGAATATATAAATTAAATGACATAAAGAAAACAAATGCCTAAAAAATATTATAAAATATATGATGAAAGTTCCCCAGGAGTCGTGTCACTGGTGTAACCGCCTAACAAAAAATCTCTTATTTTGAAGTAAAAGTCACACTGATGACATCACTCGACTTCCTTTTACCTGTTTTCTGAGGATCTATAAGGAAAAGCACATGGTGAGTCCACTGTGTCTCTCAGTTATCAGAGATTTTCTCATTTAGCTCATGATTTCATATGAAGCTTTTAGCTGAAGTCACTGGTGTGACCGACTTTATTCTGAGGTAACTGTGAAAAAACAGAACACAAATGGATTAAATTCCATATTTTAGTGGATGTTCCATGATTGACAACATGTGGTTTGATGTTCTGTAGCAGCCAATTTGTAAAATGCATTGTTCATTCAAAATGTCTCTGGTGTTCCTTTATTATGTGTAACACCGATGACGATCAGTAACACCAGTGACTCCTATGGAGAGATAGGAAAGTGCACGTTTCTGTAGAATGACCCACAGTTACAGCGTTTTAGCCATAGCTTTAACAAGCTAACGTGGTTTGAGGTAAATGTGTGGTGATTAATGAAATGCAGTGTACAGAAAGCTAATTATTAGAGCTTAGCTTTAGCTTCTGCTACTCGTTAGCTACATTAGCCTTGTAGCTGCAGCGCAAAACAAAAAAGCAAACTTCACACACCGAGT
>NW_023494796.1:3582925-3590425 GCF_904425465.1 Colossoma macropomum | reverse complement strand
CTGTCGACACTGTGAGTTGAGCTTAAATGCAATTAGTTATGTAGCTAAATGACATCAATAAGGCTAGACTGAGTCCAACAACGAGGCTTTCTATGGAGAGTCCCCTCACACTGTGCAATTTACTCCAAGAGTAAAATTCAGTACAGCCCCCTCGTCCTAAGTCCACGTTCACGCGGCGTTTTCCCCCCAACTGCCCCCGTCCATTTTCCATTGAGTCCTGTGGGAAGCGGCCACACTGTAAAAAGTGCTGCGGCTGCTTTTTTGGCTGAGTGGAGCCTCCAAAGTTCAGAAAGGTTCAACTTTTCAGAAAAGCTCAAAGCGACGTCAAGCGCTTTTTATTACCCCGTCATGAAAGGCTGAAAGGGGAGGGGTGGTTTCCCGTAGCAACAACAGCAAAGATAGAGAGGAAAGCCTGTGCCAAGATGGACATTAGTCGTTAGTGAGCGCATATAGGGAACTTTATGCATGTCAATATATGACATATACAGTCACATTGTTGCTCATATGTCATTTTTCAGTTTTTGTCATTTGAAAGAAGCCATTGTTCTTTACACTGTGTGTTAATGTCATGATGAATGGACCAACAGAAACGGCCCAGAATGACTTGGAAAAAAATCTGGTTCCATTGACTTACACTAAAAGTAAAGTGGGTTTTTTCCTTCTCCTGTAAAGTTACCATTTTGGAGATATGAGGTTTTGTTCTGACAACAGCGATATGCAAACACTGGCTCAAATGTTTGTTTTGTCCATTTTCTGAGTGTAAATATGTGAACACATCCTCTACAGAGATCGCACTAAAATATGGCATTCTACTGCATATTTCAGTGCAAAATTTCTATTTATTGGCTGAGTTAAACACACTGAAAACCTCAAAAAATAAAATGTACCTTAACTTTTGCACAGGTTGTGTTTTCTGCTTTTTTCCCCTCAATATGTTCAATTCAGCAAATAAACAGTGATTAAAGTGCATTGAAGTGTGCAGGAGTGTGTCTCTGTAGGGGTCCTGTTCACTTATTTACACTCAGAAAATCAACCAAACATGCAACAGGGTGCCAAAACTTTCACACACGACTGCATGAGTTCATCTGACACCTATAGCTTAGCTAGTTAGCAAAGAGGACTGGTCAGCAGTCTGTTGTTGTTATGCTTGTCATTTTTAATATGACCAATATTATTGTTTTGTACAAATTATTATACAAACATAATTCTGCAAATTCTCATAACAAAAAAAATGATACTGAATGTTATAAAAGAGGTTTAAATGTGTCCACTAAGAGACAGTATGACCAAGTACATGTTCTTTTTGACTTATTCGAACTCTTCCCTTCATTGTTAACCCTATCATTGTCATAAAATAGCATAAAATTAGTGTAAAGTGAGGAAAATGGGTTTGTTGCCCAGAGGCAACATCATCCAATGGAGGGTTAATTCAATTCTACTGTTCTTGTTTTGTGGAAATATTGTTTCTTTTCTCATTTTTGCCACATAAACTAACAAAAAAGTCCGAAGTACAGACCCAAACCTGTTGGTGTAGAGTGTAAACTGAATGTTCAGGTAACCGACTACGAAATTAATTATTTAATCACGGAACAACATCATAGACCATAATGACAATAACAAGCCCAAGTTCTGTAGCCTATTGACTAGTGGTGTTCAGTGGTGTATAAACCTTATGTCTATAGCTCTACTGTCCTGTAGCTCTTATTCAAACACCACTGAAGGACTTCCTGAGGGTTGGGAGGGTTGGGTTGGGTTGGAACTGTACTTTTGTATTCAGGACGCTCATAAAATCCATATCAAATCATAACAGGAAGCACTGCAGTGCTGTATGAGTGATAAATGTAGCCGCTATCAGCTAATCAAAAATGCATTACCAACAGTGGCAGAGTAGATACAGAGTCCAGCCCTGCCGAAGTTCATCAGAAATACGATTACATGCACCCAGGCCAGCGCACACAGTCCCGGATCTGCGGTGACGCGGCGCCTTGGATTTCGAAAGACTTAACTGAAGAAATATTTCAGAGGAAAAAGTTTTCCCCGCTTTGGTCCATCACCCAAAACATGTTTGCTTCTTTGTCTGGGGGGCCAAAGTGCAATGTTTCTGATGGGCTGAGGACCAAAAGGTCCTATATAAAATAATATATAAAGATAGTAGGTACTTAATAAAACACTTAAAAGTTAATAAAGACTTTAAAATAGTATTTAAAAAGGAAAATAAGAATTTAGATATAGAGTAAGAATATGGTTGGCCTGTCGTTGGGAGAGGGGATGGGGGGGTGGGGCTCACTTTAATCAGGAGATTGTGAGTTCGAAACCCACTGATGCCACAGCCCTCCGTAAGCGGGAGTCTAAGAGGAGAAAATGTCTGGATTGTGTGAAATTTGAGCAGAAAATAAAACACAAAACACTAATTCTGTACTTTTTTAACCAAACTGAGAATAAGAATTTAGTTATAGAGTAAAAATAGGTTCCATCGTTGGGAGAAGGGGTGGGGGTGGGGGTGGGGGTGGGGTTAGGGTCACTTTCTGGCAAAATTAAAAGTTCTCATGGGCCAATTTTGGCTCTTTAGTGTTGCGCTGGAGCCATGCGGCTAACGTAGCTAACAAGAAGTGGAGACTAAAACCTAAGGGTGACCATATTGTTGATTTTTAAATGAGAGGACAGTGTCAACATGAAAGCAAAGCCAAATCCTGGACATCTGGGCAATTTAGGCCCCAGTTTAGTCAGTTCAGGTCCCCGAAAGAGGACGTATGGTCATGCTATTATACATAACACAGTTAGCATTGTGCTAACGACATTCTTAAATCATCTCACTCAGCTCAAACCGAGTTTAACTGTTCAGCCATCTCAAATAGGCTCTCTTACGTGTTTTCTGACAATGAATGACACTTATCTATGAACAGGCTTCAAGATGCTAGCTATGCTAATGTATGTTGGTCCATTTTTACAGATAACAGTGTTATACAGTGTCAGAAACCACACATGCAGGGTTACTACAGGTGACTTAAGACTATTTGAAGCTAATGTGATGATTTAAGAACGCAGTCCTGATGCTAACTGTATTAGCAATTAGCTTACATCGCTTTTTAGCTACATTAGCCGCGTAGCTCCAGCCCAAATTAATGAAGCAAGCGTCAGACACCAAACGTGTCTCGGCTAATCAACTACAACTGGAGTAAGTGGAAGATCTGACTGTATCTTTAAGGTTTTGGCCTCAGTTTTATGGCGTAAACTGCTGACGAACACTTGCATGAACACACCTGCCTGTTCTAATCTACCGACTCATCTTTCCATTTCTTTACAAGCCTCTCTCTCTCTCTCTCTCTCTCTCCAGCGCTCCCTCACATTCCTCTGCTCCTTTAAGTCCTAAACACGTGGAGGAGCGGGTCACCTTAGTCATCTGAACCCAACGCATGTGTACGTTTCTCCAAACACCTCTAATCCAGCGAAGGGAAATATTTACTTCACTGTATGTCGGCCAGGAGTGCACTTTCATTCTCCTGCTCACTCGTTCTCTCTCTTTCTCAGTGGAGGAGAACTGGAGCGCTGTATATTCTCTCTGAAGCCGATCCGTGTTTTACCGATCACGGTGTGTGTGCAATGTTTAGACTGAGTTTATAGCCAAACACGGCGAAATCTGGCCGACTAGGGCCTCACGACCTTTGGCCCTTCGCTCGAGGTGTTTATTAACCCTTAGAAGTCGATTCTGCTGCACATTTCATGTAAATTACAAACATACTGGAATGTTTTTACATACATCATAAAAAGCAGCTACATTTGCTGGATTATGTGTTACCTGAACAAAGAATTTGAAAAATATTATTGGTTAATCTGACACAATGTGCAAAACTGTGAACACATATTTATTGTTTTACTTTGAAAAACTCAAATAAACAACTTTAAATTTGGTTCCAAACCTAAAATGTTGGGTTTATTAAACACCGATCTGTGTCGTACGCTGTTATGCATCTGATATCCGCTAAACATTACTGACTTTTTCAAGTTAAAGTTACTTTTTGAGCTTTAAAACAACAAACAGAAGTGACTTTATTGACTCCCAAGCAGCCCAACTCCCTAAACAATCACCCACATCAGGTTATTGTGAGTTCGAAACCCAAGTGATGCCACAGCCCTCTGTAAGTGGGAGACTAAGAGCAGAACTAAATAGTACTGAAAAATGTGAGTTGGTAGAAGTTTGTGTTGGGGGTCCTCATGGTGGGTTAACTCAAAAAATCAGCATGATAATTTGCCTTATAATTCAAAGTTCCAAGATGCCTCAATGCCCAGAGTCCAAAGGTTTATTATACATTTCTATAACCTAAGAATAGCTCAATCGGTTTGCATTGAAGACGCTGTAGTTACTGAATAATAAGCCTTAGTGTGTAATAAGCCTGAGATTTTAAGGGGGTGAATAAAGAAATACACTCACATTTGATCTGCATTCTTTATCAACAGGTTCAAGTCTACACTTCTGACTTCTGTCTGCTTGTTTTGGTGTCAAAAATGTAAACAAAAGTTGCAAATATGTAAAGCATCGTTCTCCTCTCCGCAAAACAAGACTGTTCACGATCACAACTTTTCATCAAATTTAAATCACAATAAAACATCTTCTTCACCTACAAACACAAATTTGGTATGGAATGAAAATCCTGAATATGTAATTTCGACTAAACCTCTCTGCTTGTTTCACTGAGCCACAAGTGAGAAATAATCACTATAAAATTGAGACTTGCTTTTGTTATTGTGGGCAACTTAACTTCAAGGGTTAAACAACACTGAGAGAGTAAAAGTTTGACCTTGAAAAAAAAACAAGCTAAACGAAAATCACTAAGGTCGACTCCAGGCTGCCCGGAGGTCACTTATTGATCAGTCTATATTGATTAGTGGATAATCCTCCTTTCAGACCACCTGTCTAATTGAGTGAAACTGAATTTTTTTCTTTTTTTTTCAATAACAGATCAACTTTCACCTTTTCTTGACCCCTTTTCAACGGGTAGTAGAGCAACGTAAGCTTTAGAATGTCACTCAGCCAGATTTGTCTGTATATGCAAAGACATATTTTGCTATATGTGAGTGTTTGAGTTGATGAAAAGCTTAATACTTACAGGATTAAGCATTTTTGTTTTAGAGCATCTCTCAAATTTGCTTCCTTAGTTTTATTTCGGAGCTACGAGGCTAATGAAGCTAACACGTAACGGAAGCTTTTCGTACAGCGATTTGCAATGTTAGCAAGTTTCTATTAAAAAACATAAACAGGCCGGGCTTGCTGGGCTTATATATGCTGAAATACGCCAACACTGAACAAATGAGTAATACTTATGTTGTCTTATCTTTAACTGGTTTATATAAAATTGACAAAAATAAAAAGTATATTTCAGTGAATTTTGATGCAAAGAGAATTCCATTCCAATAAAGCCCAAATAAACTGAAAATAATTTTATGCTGAGGTAATAAAGTGTATACTGACTTATTACTGGCATATTGAATTAAATTCATACAATGATTCATTTTTTTAGGAGTAAATCATCACAGATTCACCTCAAACCTCACTGAGTTATTAAGAAAAAGTTACTTTTTCAGCTTTAAAACAACAGATGGAAGTGACTTCATCGACTCCCAAAGCAGCACAACTCCCTAAATGATCACCTCCCATCAGGAGATTGTGAGTTTGAAACCTAATGATGCCACAGCCCTCCGTAAGTGGGAGTCTGAGAGTGCCTGGATTGGGTGAAACAGCAGAAAATGTAAAAAAAACTAAATCTATTTTTAACCAAATTTATTTTAACCAACATATTAAGTTAGCTACTTTAGCATTTTGATCTACATGAGCCAAAAAACCGAACGCTTTTGATCAGCCAAGACATGTTTTGTATCTGAAGATGGCTATTTTGGTTTTAGGAGTTAGTTGTAAGGCTAATGTAGCTAACTAAAAAGCTACTGTTAGCCATCTAACGTCCACGTTTATAGATGTCAGAATGTCATACACAGCCAAACAAGTCTATTTGAAGATTATTTAGCACTTCACACAGTTTGAATCAAGAGTTTGATGGCATGCTAACAATGCTACCTGCTGTACTTATCAGCTACATTAGCCTCGTAGCTCCAGTGCAAAGCTAAAGCAGCAAACTTCAGATACCAAACGTGTCTCGGCTGGTCAACTACAATCAAGTCAAGGGGAAAAAATGCACATTTTATTGGCTGCCAAACTTTTTAGTGCTTCATTCAAAGGCGTAACAGAGCAGCTCTTGCAGGCCTGGTGCTAAGAATTCCACTACACACTATATGTACGTATCTTTTGGTAAGCGTGTGTCCAGTTCCTCGTCCAAGGTCGATCTGCCATCCTACCACCCAAGACGGAACCAGGTGCAGTCCGGCAGCTCTAACCGCTGAGCTACCCACTGCAGCGCGCTCTGTTATGTCTCTCTGGACGAGTGTTTGGGTGGCCAAGCTCACGTTCATACACAAACGGCTCACACTCCCAGACGGGCTGCTCTCACAGGGAAAGCACAGCGGTAAGAATACAGTTAACTTTGGAGTTACTGCTGCTGTTTGGCTACACTATGTAAACATCAATACTGAATTACCTTGTAATTTACATAATTGACATCATACTCTATATTAATGGGTTCAAGTCTGACTTCTTTCATTGCTTCTAAGCCAAAAATGACAAAAACATGGCCAGAATATAAATAATGGTCCTTATATTTAACTTTCCTTCAAATTCACATCACAATACAGCATCTCTTCATACACCTACAAACACAAGCGTGGTTTGAGTTAAACGTCCGAGTGGGTGGGAGCCGACGGGCAAACCTGGAGCAACTCCCACAGAAAAAAACCTAATCAGACATTCCAGCTCAGGGCCGCCTTCTCAGACCGGCACTTAGTCTGATCCAGGACTGACAACGCAGCGTCTGAATGGGGGGCTCTCTGTTTAGAGCGCCACCTGCTGCCTCACTGGCATCTTAACCAGCGGCCGCATTACAGAAACTTCCCGTCTTTAGTCTTAACTTAAGATCTGATGGGTCAAGATTAGATTTCTCACAAATTCATACTACAGAAGCAAATCTGATCTTAATTTGAGTTAAACGTTCAGAATCTGCATTTTCCACAGAATTTCCCCTCATCTTTCACAAACTGGTTTAATTAATATGATGTTCTATCATGATGTCGTCACCACCAGCGATAATGTGACATTTTAGGGGTAATTAATGAACTTTTAAAAGGACTAGCTTGACCAAACCTGGAGAAAAATGAATGGACGAATGGAGTCAGCGAGTTAGTAATGATTATTTGAGTAATTCTTATTTAAAGCTATATTATTTTGCTTTTATTCGCAATTTAAGCCTAGTCTTATTTTAAATGGTTCATATCCTACAGTTTTCTTGTGGTCTGGATTAAAAGGTCTGAATCTGCACTTTCGATGGAATTTCTCTGTTTGTTTCTATAAGCTGTGAATGAGAACAATCTAAAATTACAACACGTCTTTGTTATTGCCAG
>NW_023494796.1:2817248-2900325 GCF_904425465.1 Colossoma macropomum | reverse complement strand
AGAGAGAGGAGTGGAATGATGAGAATATAAAGGTTCTCACCGGCCTCTCGTTGAGAGAACGTGTAAAGCTTCACACCCTCACACGTTTACACACAAACACACTGCAGCTCGTAACAGAGCCGAGACTCTACAGCACTCACCAATCTGCCTCTCGCCTCGTAACAGAGCCGAGACTCTACAGCACTCACCAATCTGCCTCTCGCCTCGTAACAGAGCCGAGACTCTACAGCACTCACCAATCTGCCTCTCGCCCACGCGCCTCACAGCCAACACACACCGACAGTCTGGACCCCAGACAGGCTCTCAGCACTGATCGACAGCCTACATAATCACAGAGGGGCTCACCTCCTGCACGTCAGACTGGACCAGACTCAGCTCTACACGCTCTATCAGACTCTTTAATCTTATTATAATTTCATTATCATATTCATTTTAATCATATTTTCATATAATCACATCTTATAACGTTATTCCAGACACACTTTGCATCATAACGTCACACTGGATATTAATTATATTATAATTATATAATTTACCACCTAGAAACACTGTAGCAACCAGCTGGGATACCATAACAACCAACTAACAACACCCATGCAACCACATAGCAACCACCTGGGATACCACAGCAACCAAAGAAACAGCACACAAGCCATCAAGTAGCAACACGTTAGCAACCACTTGAAACACCACAGCAACCACCTAGCAACACCTTAGGAGCCACTTGGAACACCACAACAACCAGCTAGCAACACCTTAGTAACCACTTGGAACACCCTGCAACCTCCTAGCAACACCTTAGCAACCAACCGGAGCACCACAGCAACCACTTAGCAACACCTTAGCAACCACTTAGCAACACATTAGTAACCACCTGGAACACCATACAACCACCTAGCAACACCTTTGAAATCCTTCTGAAATACCATGCAACCACCTCGAAACACCTTAGCAACCACCTGCATCACCACAGCAACCACCTAGCAGCACTTATTAAGGGCACCATAGCCACTGTCTGTTTTTGGGAGCACTCACTGTGTATGTCTAACGTAGTTTGTGAAATAAAGCAAATCTGATTCTGATTCTAACTGGAAATGTTATGTAGTGACTGTAAACGAAGTGGGTGGAGCTTCTTATTCGGCTGAATGGGGCTTTTGTCCCACACGTTGCTGGTAAACGTGGGAAAAGCTGCTCTTGTTGTAGAGATGTAGACATGATTATATTACCAAATCCATGCCAGCATGTGAAATCGCCATGACATGCTTATTGCATGTTTATGTTAGATAGGATTGAAATAAACTGTTAACGAGTGCGGTAACATGCACTCAATAATCCGCTATAATCATAACTGGATTCCTGCAGTTATCTGATTACTTCTTAGATTAGAGTAAGGTCTAAATCTGATTAAGAAATCTGATAGAGAGGCTGGATTTTAGCTCAGTAATCAGATTTCTCAGTGCTGTAAACTCTTACTCTGATTGACGCGGCACCGGAAATAAGCGAGCAGCGTCGCCGCGAAACAACAAAACACTTTTGGAGCGACACACCGAAACCGAATACATGCTCGATGAAATAAAGAATTCAATTGCTCTTCATCTTCCAGACGATGTTTGTTCATATTTTCAGGTAAAGCGGCGCAATGTTTGTTTAAAGAAGCCACAACGTAAAGTTTGAGTTTTACGTTACGTTTACGTCGCGTCTTCTTCTGTGAGTTTATCGGCTGGTTGTAAAGCAGAAATCTGATTACTGTCTGACTCATGTAGACCTGGAGTTTCACATTATATGATTAGTCAAGTGCATGGAAACATGTTGATCAGATTACTGACAAAATCTGATTTCCTGCAGTTATCAGATTTTCAAGCGCATGTAAACACAGTCAGTGAAAATCCAACATTACTCAGAAAATTTCTGAAGAACTGTCCTGAAATATTTGACACGCTGTGTATTCTAATTACAGATCTCCCAGGTCAGTCTTACAGGTGCTCATTTTCAGCCCACCTGCACAGCCTACGGGTCAATCTGTAAGTACCCACTGGTCATCCTGTATGTAATTAGTGCACAATGTCCACTGCTGTTCTCAGACTCTCAAATGAGTGAACAGTGGGGAGCATTTTGAAGCATGATTTCACTGCAGATCTCTATATTGATTTACTATTCATGGTTATAACAGGGCCTCAGAGATATGGGCATTGTGGAGAGTTTGAATCCTGCTGACTAAATACGTTGGTAATTATCTGCACATTGTCAGCAATATTATTTGCTGATATCAGTATCGTCTGTATCACCCGATACTATCGGCCAACCAATATATCAGTTGAGTTCTAGTTTTAACCAGTAAAAGGTTGTTAAGTTGGCTTGAAAAAGCTAATTTGATGTTCTTTGAAGTCTTCTTATTATTATTCTACGCTCAGTTTTCCAGCTAGAACCACAAAACTTTGCAGGATCTAGAATCTATACCTGATTAGATTGTTCATGCATTTCTAAGTGAACCGACGTACGGTTTACCTAAAACAATCATTCAAAGACGATATTTTTTTGAATGGCAGAGTTTCAGGACGTTCAAGTCTAACTGCCACAAGTGATGCCACAATGCACATCTCTCACACAGACACTCATACACAGTACACACAGACACACATGCTTACAGCCTAATGCACAGCAATAACAGCACCATTAATGAACTTAAGGTGGCACTCGATTTCTTGTATCGGATAATTTAAGGTGGCAGTGAATTTAAGGAGGCACAGGATTTAATGTATTAGTAAATTTAAGGTGGTACTGAATTTAAGGTTCAGTAAATTTAAGGTGGCAGTGTATTTAAGGTGTCAGTAAATTTAAGGTTGCTGTGACTTTAAGGTGGCACTACATTTAATGAATCGGTAAATTTAAGGTGGCAGTGTATTTAAGGTGTCAGTAAATTTAAGGTGGCGGTGGATTTAAGGTGGTACCTTTAACAGTCCACCACCATTTTAACACTTTAATGTAATTGGCTGGCTTCGTTCACAAACTTTCTCTTTCTAGTTATAAATATTTCTCGATATTGTTATTAAACTTCGTATTTCTGGAAACGTGGCGACTTCATAGAAAGAAAAAACATTTTGAACTTTGGCCTTTTGAAGTTTTTGAAGTAACTTAAAAAGGTCTTTGAACCACTGATTGATCTATTCATTGTAAAGTGCACAGGATAGTAATGTGGTCAAACAGCAGATAAATACATTTTTAAAAAGGACGTCTTTTTATTTTTTATATTCCTACATATTTAGTTTTTGGATTTTTATGTGAAATTTTAAACTGCCATGAATTAATAAAAAGATACACTTTTGATTTATGATGAGTTATGATTTTATGAATGAAATAAAAGCCCCAGTTTTACTCTTTCATTTCTCCTTTCTTTCTCTCAGACTGTGGTGGCTGACCTTTGACCTTCTTGTTCTGAGTTACTGGCGTGGCCTTGGCTGTTGCGTAACAAGCCCTGACTAAAGAAATTCCCCCTCCTTTTCTCTTGGAATGTGTGGGAAGACATTCCTGTGTTAATTTGCTGCATTCCTGCACCCCCTCCTCCACACCCCCTCTCCTCCAGCCCCCCGGCTCCATTTCCGGGCTGAGGGCAGCGCTGTGGGCTGCTGGGTCACGTGGGGCGATTGATCGCGAGAGGCGGCTGCAGAGCGAAGTCTGAACAGCTGCTACCATAGAAGGCAAAGAGAGAGAGAGACAGAGAGAGAGAGAGAGAGACAGAAATAGAGAGAGAGACAGAAAGAGAGAGACAGAGACAGAGACAAAGAGAGATACAGAGAGAGAGAGATACAGAGACAGAGAGAGAGAGAGACAAAGAGAGAGAGAGACAGAGAGAGACAGAGAAAGAGACAGAGAGAGAGAGAGAGAGAGAGAGAGAGACAGACAGAGAGAGACAGAGAGAGAGAGAGAGAGAGAGAGAGAGAGAGAGAGAGACAGAGAGAGACAGACAGAGAGAGACAGAGAGAGAGAGAGTGGAGGAGTATGTCAATCTCCCTACAGATAATTCCGGAGTGCGTAATCGGGAGAGTTGGGC
The DNA here is from genome assembly GCF_904425465.1 of Colossoma macropomum. Taxonomy (NCBI): domain Eukaryota; kingdom Metazoa; phylum Chordata; class Actinopteri; order Characiformes; family Serrasalmidae; genus Colossoma; species Colossoma macropomum. Next base: position 2,896,277 of record NW_023494796.1, on the reverse strand, counting down.
GATTTCCCCATTACATCCACGTGTACATTCACTGACCACTTTATTAGGTACACCTACCTTGTTTCTACACTCACTGACCACTTTATCAGCTCCACTGACCGTATAGTCTCACTCTGTAGTTCTACAGTTACAGACTGTGGTCCACCTGTTTCTCTGCACCCTGTTCTTCAATGGTCAGGACCCCCGCAGAGCAGGTATTATTGGGGTGGTGGGTCATTGACACTGCAGTGCTGAGAATTCCCTTCCAGCACCCCGTCATATTATTATTATTATTAATAATAGTAATAATAATAATAATAATAATAATGAGACGACTAATACCATACCACTTGTAACAGTTCAGACACTGTCAGCTGATACAATTATATTTATCAGGAAAAAAACAGCAAGAAGTGAAGCAGATCAGAACACCTCCGTTTTGACGTTTACTGAGCTGTGCAACCTTTTTAACTCACAGAACACGAAACAGTCAGACAAGCCAACCAAACATACAAACCAAGCAATTAGACTGGATTAGGATGAGTGGAAAACCAAAGTCCATATCTCCAAACATGTCCATAACTTTATCAGAGAGACTACAGCTCCCCAGAGAGGAGTCCACCCGTCCAGCAGTAAAACTGCTGTGGCCAAAAACATTAAAAAGCTAAAAAACCCAGACTATTTGAAAAAATAAGACCCAAAAGCAAAAAGAAAGGTGTCACTCAGCTTCTCGGCTTGATCCCAAATATCAAAATTAGTCTAAGAATAATGGTGAGAATTGAAGATGGAGAAAAAAATGGAGAAGTATATTCCTTTCAGGCTGGCATTGAGGCTCCTATCAAACTGTTCCTCCAGCTTTGCTCTCCTTCAAGGTGGCTGCCACCCCTCTTTCTTCCTTACTTGCCCCTGTATCCAACTTAAAAGTCCCTGTTCCTGTCTACCAAAAAAAGCAAGTAATAAACATAATACCTCGATGAAGACGTGAGACGTCCCTTTTACAGTAAATTAGTCAGACAGTTTACATAGAACATCTAATGGGGTATCTAAGCTACATGAAGGCTGCACCAGGTAAGTGCCTAGGTACTTAACGGGTTCTCTTATGTGGCTGGGTGACAGAGTCCCCCCCAAGTTGGAGGCTACTGGGAACAGTTCCAAAGAATGGCTTAAGGTGTACCACATTCACTGTATCCTCTTTGTGATTAGGGTGCAGTCTTTTGACTCTGTAGTTTACTGGTCCAAGCCTCTTTTCCACCTTCATAGGGCCGGTCCGCCTCGGTGCCAATTTAGATGAAAATTGGTCTGAAGCTTTGGGTATGGGATGAGCACGGAACCAGACCAGGTCTCCCACTTGAAATTGCGCAACTTTCCTGTGGGCATTGTAATTCCTGGCTTGTCTGAGCTGTTCAGTTCTTACTGTTCTCCTTACTTCCTCAAGGATGGTGTGTGAAGGTAGAGCAGGGTGTGGAGAGTGATGAACGAGCGTTTCGAATGAGGGGTCCTTTCAGCTTTCTCCCCAGACAGTGTTCCGCCGGAGTCCGTTTTATTGTATCGTGTCTGGCACTGTTGCTCGCAACCCGGAATTCAGTCAGCCACTCTCTGTGATTTTCTCATACATACGATGCCTTCATTGTTTTCAAAACCTTATTTGCACGCTCTGTAAGATTAGTTTGGGGATGGTAGCTTGTTGTAAGTTTTTGGATAACCCCCATGTCTTGCAGAGATTGGCTAACAATTGGTTAAGGAACTGAGGACCACGGTCAGACAAGACGAACTTTGGAACACCCCATCTGGTAAAAATCTCTTCTTTTAGTATTTGACAGATGCGATGGGATTTACAGTCCCTCAAAGGAAAGAAATCAACCCATTTGGAAAAATGATCCATGACAACCAACAGGAACACATTTCCCTTTGTACTTTTTGGGAAAGGACCAATAAGGTCCACACCAAGCATGTAGCCTGGTTCTTTAATCTCTGTTGACTGGAGCAATCCAGATGGCTTAGTGTTAGAGGGCTTGTATTTTTGGCAAACTGAACATTCCTTGACATGCTGCCATACATTTTTCCTTACTTCTGGTCACCATGCAACCTCTAGAATCTTCAGAAGAGTTTTCATTCTCCCGAGGTGTGCCCCTAGAGGATTATCATGAAAATACTCAAGGAACTGCCTGATAAGAGACTCGGGCACCACAGGTTGGTACACCCCTCTATATAATACATCGTTTGACCTCCCATCTTGTTTTGGCAGTCCGGGTGTCAGTAGTGCCACTTCGTTATTTCAGCTCCTTCACCAAGTCATCTTTGTTTTGTTGCTTTTCTGTGAAAAGTGTGAATTTGTGAATTTAATTGCATAATTTATATTTATTTGTTGAATTTACTGTTTGTACTGTTGTACAAACAACATTTTACATTTTAATTTTCTTGCATGACGTTAAATTCAGGTGGCATGTTGGTGTGGTGCGTAGCGCGGTCACCTTACAGCAAGAAGGGCCTGGGGTCGAGGCCCCGCCCGGGCGACCAGGGTCCTCCCTGTGTGGAGTCTGTATGTTCTCCCCGTGTCTGTGTGGGTTTCCTCCCACGGTCCGAAGACAGACCAGTTGGAGATGCTAAATAACCCCTAGTTGTGAGTGTGTGCTTCAAATTATATGTCTGTTTGTCTGCCCTGTGATGGACTGGCAACCTGACCAGGGTGTTTCCTGCCTTTTGCCCAATGAACGCTGGGATTGGCTCCAGCTCCCCCCCGTGACCCAGAAGGATAAGCGGCTTAGAAGATGGATGGATGATCAATTCAGCAAATAAACAGCAACAGTGCATTAAAAAGTGCAGCAGTGTTAACTTATTTACACTTAGAAGCTCCTGTCATCTAAACGGGCGCCCAAAACTTCGCATATGACTGTAGTTTCTGTTATTTCATGTGTCGCTGTCAGAATGTGGGGGTGGGGGGCCTCCAAAGATGCTTGTGCCTAGGGGATTCGTGAGACTGTGATCGGTCCCTGGGTGGGCTGCATGGTTCAGGGCGGTAGTAACAACAGCGACCAAAAACAAATAAGCTTTTACAGCGTCCCGTCTCTCTGACGCTGTGAGGGGAGAGAGGCTGACGGGCTGAGCCAGTGAGTCCTTTTTACCCCGACCCCTTGTTTTAGAGTGTCACTCTAACCCTTTGATACTGAGTCTCAGGGTAGTGGTTGAGATCTCCCCTCTGAAATGAGACCCTCAGATAAAAAGAGCATCACTTCATTAACAGCTACCAGCGCTGCTATCAGCTCCTCACTGCTGGGCTTTAGTTACATTTAGGGCATCATATGATCTTCAAAGAGGGGGGCAATTATTTATTATCACCCACCACTAATTCTTCAGTGATATGAAGCTGAAGTCAGATATTCAGATTCTTGTTCGAATTTTCCTGTTCCACCTTAAATGGTGCAGCAGTTACATTCAGGCGCTCCAGGCGTCAGAACTGCTGGACTATTTAAGGTGGAACGGGAAAGTTATCTAGCTAGCTACCGAGACATTAGCATGCTATTGGTGATTTTATATGCTTGTTAAGAAGAAAACAACCAAAATACACTGAAACAACATTAAACTAAGATAATACAGTGGTTATTATATTTTTAACAGAGAAAATTCTCACATTTGTGGGTTTCTTTGGTCTCTTTTTCTCCGTCTTGCTGTTTTTTCTTTTCTCATAACTCTCTGTTTGGAGTCTCTGAAAAACCTCCGTTTGGAGGGTCATGTAGCCCCAACACTTCACCCTCCCCCTCTATCTCAACAGGAATCGGGACACCCTACCCCTAGACGAGAACACACAGAACAGAAGGGTAGGGCTAAGTGGTAGGGGTGAGTCTGCTCTCATCAGTCTGTCACAGGTAGACAGTCAGGAGAAGGAGGAGCTCTGTAGTTTTGATGATTTCAGAGTGTTGAGACCTTTTCACAGTTAGTAGCTGACTGTGATCTATCTGTTTATATTTAAGACCCCATTTCACCCCTCGCCCCTACCACTCAGCCCTACATCTGTTTTGTGCGTAACCCCCCCTCCCCCCTCGAACTGTAGAGTTGTGTGTGTTGTTTTATTTATTATTAATTATGTATTTTGTTATTTTCTGATCTCTTTGTAAAGCATCCTTGGGTTTGAGAAATGTGCTACATAAATTGAATGTATTATTATTATTATTATTATTATTATTATCATTATCATTATTATTACGCAGCCTCCGCTCACTATTGCATTGTTGTGGCTCGATAGCAAGTGATCCACAGCCCAGTACTGATCCGCAGCCCGGTGGTTAAGAACCCACGGTTTACACTGTAAGTCAATACTTACAGGCATTACTGTCCTTTCTTTAGCATTGGATCTGATTATGATGACTATTTGATTATTACAGAGAGAGAGAGAGAGAGAGAGCAGGAATGTACTGTAGAACAATAAACTCTCTCTCCGGCTGATGAGATTATTGGAGTCACTAGTTAATTAGTTAATTACTGGCCTGAAGACGAACAGAACGGCTGAAATCTGTGAGTATGTGTACGTGTGCCTTGTGCTTTTTCGCATGCGTGGGTACGTGAGACGTAATCCTGCCCCGGTTACTCTCTTTCATGGGTATATACGGCTGTGTACTAAAGTTTTGGCACCCCCGGTCAAGTGACGTTTTGTTAAAGAGGACCATCTATTTTTCAGTGTTTCTGCATAATTAAATGTTTAACGTGTAAACAGAGCCGTTCAGAGCGGTTTGGTGTGAAACGCTCCGTTCTAGATAAACTTACCGAGTCAGAACTGTTCACAGTGGTGGTGATAGGAACCAGACGTCCACCTCTAAAAGCTCCCTCACGGAAATTACGTCCAGTTGTTATGAATGCTCTACCTAGTGTCCGAGACATTGTTTTAAAGTAGTTTTGTGATAAAGTTTGGGTCTAAAATGTATTTTAATCCATTTTGAATGTATTTAATCAAATTTAATCAATGTGAAATTTATACTGCGTGCTTTTTTATTAAACACATCAACTAAATACAAACTGTGCATTACAGCTGGCAGAAATCTGTCATATTTAAGTGTGTTCTCTGTAGAGCAAACTTACTTTCGCTTAGAAAATCAACACAACTCAGGATTGCTCAAACGTTTGCATATGAATGTATAGAGTAAAATTACGAAAACGATGACAGTGAGAATATGAAGAGGACATGGATGTTGCTTAGCTGTCTGGATTTACTGTGTTTGGAATAAGTTTAGCTCCAATTAAATCAAAAGCATTATTTTAAAGCAGTTCCAGTTCTAAATGGTTGAGCCACATTAAAAGTCATTGTAAAACACCTGATAACACTTTATTTGACTTTGACATAACCATGTATTAACATGTCATAACAGATGTCATATTCTGCAATGAACTGTCATGGCATATTATGTCCAAGTTACTCCTTCCACGAACCTTAATAGTCTCATAACCTGACAGACACTGGCTTTTGAACTTTACGCTGGTAACAATCTGAATGGTCATTTTCTCCTTTGGCTTGGAGAACACGACGTCCATTATTTCCATAAACAAGGTTTCCATAAATACACGTTTCCACTGTGCATCAGTCCCATTTCTGATGAGCTTCAGCCCAGAGAAGTCGGCGGCGTTTCTGGACACTGTTGACGTATGACTACCACTGTGATGGATGGTGTTTATTGACAAGGATTTTTCAAAGTATTCCCGATCCCATGTGGTGATACCCATCATAGAAGCATGTTGGTTTTTAATGCAGTGCCATCTGAGGGGTCGAAGGTCACAAGCATACAGTCTTTCTGCCTTTTCCTTTACAGATTTCTGTGGATTCCTTGAATCTATTGATGATGACATAATGTGGTGTAGATGATAAAATACCTAAAATCCTTGCAATCACTCACTGAGGAATGTTGTTCCTGAACTGCTGGATTATTTATTAGTGCGTTTTTTGCTCAACTCATCTCCGCTTATTAAGGACTCGGCCATTCCTGGATGCTCCTTTTATTCAGCATCACCTGTTTAAGGCATTTTTTTGAACATGTCACATGATCTGGGTCTTAAATCTCCCCCCACTTTCGTCTACTGATTAAATACATACTGACGTGGATTTACTTACCGCTTTCTGTTTTTATTTGTGTTTCACACACTGTCCCAACTTGAGCTTTGTGTATTGGAAGGCACATAAAAATAAAGTACGTCATAAATACAACCAGTATTCTCAGATTCTGTGTCTATAGTGCAGCTGTGGTCTGTTTGGGGCTCTACTGTGCTGAACTGTGCTGCTGCTCTGATGACTGTACTCTAGTATTGATGCTCCATCACCCCAGGGGGCCCTTGTGAGTGTGTGTGTGAGTGTGTGTGTGAGTGTGTATGTGTGAGTGTGTGAGTGTGTGTGTGTGTGTGTGTATGAGGTGGGGCTGAGTCAGCAAACGGTTCCTCCCGCAGCCTCCGATGAGGAAAAACCCATTGTTCACACCCCCTCTTATGACCAACCCCCCCTTATGACCTCACCAATTATAAACAATCTCAGCTTTATAGCCCATATCTAATACAGTGACATCCACCAGTCCACTGGACTCTATTCTAATGGCATTTTCAGCAGGTGATTGATTACCCACACTGCACTTATTTAATTAGCTGTAAAGGCTAAAGGCAGTTCCAAATAGGCCATTTCCCTTTATACTCCATCACTTAACGGCCAACACTGGAAAAACGAAAGTGTCCTCCATTGAAACCGGCAATACATCTGATAACAATGCTTCATCTTGACACCAGGGATTCCACACAGTCACTGACAGGCTCTCTCTCTCTCTCTCTCTCTCTCTCTCTCTCACATGCTGCGGTAAGATGACCTCCAAACAACGTCCGTCACGCTGCTGCAGTAGTTTAGGCTACAGCAGGAAAAGGAGCTCTAACAAACACTAAAAACACAACAACTATGAAACTGTAAAACTAGCAGCCTAAGCTGTTCCCAAACGCAGCTAATCCATGCGTCACCCACATGCGGAATCGGACAACGTTGACAGAGCGTAATAGGACTTTGAGAGTCGCTACTGTATTGTTGAGACACTAAAATGCCGCCTTACAGAGCTTCTGAACTGTGGAACTGTCCAAACGTTGGTGCTACTGTTAGGACATTGATGCCACGGGTGTTCGAGCCCAGACAGCAAACGAGTGATGGCCCAGTTCTGGGCCACACTTCACATTTTCATCTGGCCTACGTACCACTGTGGAATGACGCAGAGGGGTTCGAATATGAATGCTAGAACGTTAATTTCGTATCCAGTGTACAATGACCACAAGTCAGCCACGAATCACTTCGAACCAAATCTGATTCAAACTGCAAACTAGGATACCTGTAGTGTTTGTATTATTGAGGCAGGTTGCTTTGGGCTCAGTCCAGTTTCACCCCTCGCCCCTACCACTCAGCCCTACCCCTCCATTCGTACGTTCACGTCTAGGGGTAGGGTGTCCTGGTTCCTGTTGAGATAGAGGGGGAGGGTTAAGTGTTGGGGCTACATGACCCTCCAAACAGAGGTTTTTCAGAGACCCAAACAGAGTGATATGAGAAAAAAAGAAAAACCAGCGAGATGGAGAACAAGAGACCAGAGAAACACACAAATGTGAGAATTTTCTCTGTTAAAAATTACGATAACCATCATATTATCTTAGTTTAATGTCGCTTAAGTGTATTATGGTTGTTTTCTTCTTAACAAGCATTAAAAATCGATAGACGTATGCTGATGTCTTGGTAACTGGCTAACTTTCCTGTTAAAATAATCCAGCAGTTCTGACGCCTGAAGCTCCAGAACGTAACTGCTGCACCATTTAAGGTGGAACGGGAGAATTAGAATGAGAATCTGGTGAATATCTGACTTCAGCTTCATATCACTGAAGAATTAGTGGTGGTGATAATAAATAATTGCCCCCCTCTTTGAAGATCATATGATTCCCTAAATGTAACTAAAGCCCAGCAGTGAGGAGCTGAACTTTACCCTCCTCTGCTGTCACTGCAGACTGGCAGGGTCGCCTACAGAGCAGCGCTGGTAGCTGTTAATGAAGTGATGCTCTTTTTATTTGAGGGTCCCATTTCAGAGGGAGTAACTCGGTTCCAACAGGCAAGGTGACACTCGTAAACAAGGGGTAGGGCTAAATTAGAAATGGGACTGGGTCTTGGACTAGACCAGTATACTGCCAACAGACCAGCATACTGCCATATCTCTACCATGTAACGGTTACGGCTTTGTAAACACGTTATCAGAATTTTTTATTTTAAAAAAGGGGGTTTACCATCCACTAGGAGTGTTTTAACCTGTTTACTGTACCCAAGTGCATCAAAACAACAACAAAAAAACATTCTCAGTATCGTTCCACAAGTTCATTCAGTCTTTGAGTCCTTAAAAGGAAAAGAATTGGACAGCTCTCACTGGGGTAACTGCCCTTTGACTCTGTTCTCTGTCCCGGTCCAGTCTATGAATCCTGCGTACCGTGAAGTTGAGGGAAAGTCCGAAGTGCAGTGGTCCCCGTTCTGAGTCGATGTGAGCCAAATGTAGAGATGAAAGCTTCGTCCAAGCGAACTGCGTGTTGAGTTTATCCTCAGGGTCCATGCGATAAATACCCGTTGTTGGAAAGGTGAGCAATGAGAGAAAAGAACAAAAACAAAAACAAAGGAGAAGAAAAAGAAGAAAACAGCACAAAACTCCACATGAATACAACAAACACAAAGACTGGCTGAAGATTCTTACAATGAAACGACAACAAACGTACGCTGAGCGTACGAACCTACAGGTTCCTCAAACAAGGGTCATGGAGCGAACCATTTCCACTAGCCCACCATGCTACCTCATGGACCCCCCTTTGGCTTGTAAATTGCTCTCCTTCCACAGTACTGCCACTTAGTGGATGGGGTGGGAATTACCATTAAGCAAAAAATGTGACAACTGTCACACGTGGCCCAGATCTGTTTAAGACATGTGGACCAAATAAGCAGGTTTTAATGAGGGCGTGCCACGTTTTCCAGAAGTGGCCCATATCCACATCTGGGAGCGTAACTGACCTCAGTCTCTCTCTGGGTGGGTAAGGTGGTCCTTCCACTCCCATCACTCAGCGCAATGCTAGCCAATGCAGGCATCTGTTAGCCGACATGGCAGAATTGGCAGTCAGGCTAGAAGAGCTCTCAGTGCAAATACATGAACACAAATGACACCAACGTATTGCAAACGCTTGGTCCTCGGTACTCAAGAGGGCGATAGAGGACAAATAAGAATGGGAGCTACAGTCATTCCAACATCCACTGCTTATAAATATGTAAAAGGGTGGAAGAAAATCAGCTGATTTCTTTGGTCTGTTAGAACGAAGAGGAGAAGATGTAACACATAAATGTTCACGCAAGCAAATGATTGTCGTTATATAGCGCCCCCTATTGTAACACTGTTGAACTGCATTGTGACACATTTTAGAATGCAACGACTTGCAGAACTGTGTCTACATTGCACTACACATCTGCGTTTGCGTACTAAAGAATATTTTTAGCCTTAGTGTTCTCCTCCAAGCGTGTTGAGCTGTCCAGTAGTGCCCGTTTGAACAGATGTCTTGGAGGAAGTATATGTTAGCCTTTACGTAGCATCATATAGCAAAAACTAAACAAAAACGGTAAAAATGAACAACAATCCTATGAAGTTAGACTAAGTTAGGTTAAGGTAATGACGATGATTAATTAGCCACCATGCTAATGTTAGCCTGATTACAACAAAAAATGACACCCGAATCTACAGTGTGACCATGCTTTACCAACGTTTTTACCAAGTTTTACAGAACAGCAATAAAAATCCTGTAATAATAACTCTATATTTAAAATACCTACATTATTAATTTGATAAGGGCTTTTCTCTCTTTTGGTGGATTGGATGTCTGATTGGTTGACCGTCCTTTTCCCCCATAACTAGCTCACATAAAGTTAGCAGTTAGCGCTCTCCTCCAAGAGTCCTGAGTTGTCCAATGGCATTGCGTAAGCGGCAGAATTAGACAATACTGGAAAAACTAGAGGAAAAAGTTGGTCATGACATAAAATTGGAAGAAAAATTGGGTTAAAAAATGCTACATTACTAAGCTGGACTGTGTTGTAGCTAATCGAAACTTGGTAGGCTGGAAATGACAATTGCAAATGTGTCACCAGGCTAATGTTAGCTTGATTGGAATGAGAAATGGCACCCAAATATATCCTAACAGTGTAATCAGGCTCCGCCCACTAATGCGTTCTTTCCTACTCCTGCGAAGTTGGACAAGCTTTACAGAATGGTGATCAAAATCCCATTAAACCTACTGAGAAACTCTAGCACAACTTACCTTTGTCAGAATACCTAATACCTCAAGATGCTAGCCTGTTAGTTGTTAGTTGACATAACAGAATTAGCAGTTAGTGTTCTCCTCCAAGCGTGTTGAGCCATCCAGTGATGTTGCATTTAGCATCAGTTTGACACAACTTAACTGTCTTGGCTTCGTAGCACCGTATGATAGGTAGATACCCAGCTAGCTGGTGGAATTAAACTAAATTAGTCCCAGAAAGAACTTAGACCAGCATAGCTAAATCAGAATGTGATGTGTTTTGGGTGCTGGTATCCTGGTCAACCAGCATGACCATGCTGGGTGACGAGCTAAACCAGCACCAGAGCAGCATAGACCATAGAGTTCAATGTAAGCCAATTGCTACACCCCTAAGATCCCTTACCTTCTCTTAAACTGGTTCACACAGAGGCTGTATGTACACTTTTCTTACTGCTCATGCCTCTGTTGGTCTTCTGTGCTGGGTGCTGATTCCTCCATCCATCCAAATTTCCTTCTTCTTTACCCAGCACACTCATTTTTCATCCCTCTCTCTTCCTCCTCCTCTCTAGAGTAATATTCTCTACACCTCTGCTGCAGTCTTTGTTGAGCGTAATGCAGTTTCCTCTGCGCTTACAGCAGATACTGGAACCCAGTCCAAGACCCAGAAACAATATAATGCAATTTATAAAATGGATAGTTCCACTTCTACAACCTAAAAGGCTGAGCTACATAGAGAAATACAGTACTGGGCAAAAGTCAGTGTCATTTCATTTGTTTACCAGTCAAAATGGCCAAGTTATTAATTATATAATATATAACATTTATATATATGTACAAGTTATTCATTTTACAGCTACAGGAAAAACCAGAAAACATATTTACCAGAAAAAACACAGCTAAATAAGGAACATGTCCACTCTTTGTCTTCATTACAGTTTGCAGTCCTTTTGGGGGACTTATAGGTTTTTAAAGAAATCCTTAGGGATTTTTATTCCAAACATGCTAAAAGAACAGCATATGTTGCATTTTGGATGCTGGTATGCAGGTCAACCAGCATGACCATGTTGGGTGACCAGCTAAACTAAGACCAGTCCAACATAAACCAGCTCAGACCAGCTTAGACCAGCATGGTCTATGCTGTTGTTTCAGCAGGGAAAGTTCAGTCTTAGAAGTTGGTTGCAGGTCTTGCATGGTTGTTATGACTCCCATTTTTCTGTATCTTTTGATACATTCTCTGTTTCTTGTAAAACCCCATTTTAGTACCCCCCATCCACTTGACCTCATCATTTCCCCTCAGGGGTCCCTGGCTCCATCTTAAGGGCCGTTCCGTTACTTTACTAGCTCAGGTGAAGTTAATCAGGTGAGTCCTTGGAGGGACGAGGGCCAGACTGAACATACCTATTGACTTCAGTAGCAGAACTTTCCCAGAAACCCATTACAAAACCATCAGGAACCAACAGAAACATTTAATGGTTTCTTTATGGGTTTTTTCAGCAGGGAGTACACTCTGCTAGCTGGCTAGTTAGCATGCTAAAGGCTACATGGCTAAAAATCAACAAAAAGAGAGGCACTACATCACAAATCTACACCTGTTTTATATGTTATATTCAAACATCCCATAAAAATAGTTAGCATGGCTAGTTGATTAGTTCACTGTGGCTAGCCCAGCCTAGCCTAGCCGCTAAGGTGAGTTAAGATTGGAAGGTTGGAAGAGTTAAAGTGGCAGTTGAGTGTAAAAGAGTATAGAGTGGACGTATAAAATACCGATTTGATGTTATACTTTGCGTATTTTTGGTTTAATATATGTTTCCTGCTTTCCTGATGCTAAAAAATGACTAATTTTTCTCTTAAAGTCTGTTTTAGCTGGAAAAACTGTATATAAAACCACATTAACTAGCTAAGTGAGGGATGTGGATAGAAGAATTGGAAAAAAGATGAAGAATCCAGAGCCGTTGTGTAAGCTGGGTTCCCACTGCAGGACGCATCACCATATAAACCCCAAACCCCTCATTAGGCCAAACAGGGCTGATATATAGGCCAGTTACTCATCACTCCGCCTTCATGCCGTCTGCCTCTCAGCTATTCCTATCAGATTGTGAAAAACAGATGCTGCTGAAATTCCTTTGAAGCCACTGGATCAGCAATTGTTTTTGTTTTCTTTGTCACGTGGTTCACGGGAGGGTCGTGATTGGTCGGTTGTAGACTGTACAGAACAATGCTTCGGACCAAACGGCTGGAGATGCCAGACTGAAATCAAACAAAACAGGGAACGATTCCTGATGGGAGGATCTGACTGAGAGAAAGGAAGCACCACGTCCAGCACACCATCCAAAACCCAACTAGAGGGGAGAGAAAAGTGACGACAGATGGAGGAAACGCACCGGCGAAAAGCGTAAAAGGAGGGATGGAAAAAAACATTAGATGATGATCTTTCCAGGGTTCTACGTTTACAGGTTCTTACGTTCCCAACATTCTATTTTCCTATGTTCCTAGAACCCTATTTTCACCGGGGCTTTGAGCACCAAATGTCATATGTTCCTACAGTCTTATGTTTCCAAGGTCCTATATTCCAAATGCCCAATGTACCTAGGACCCCATTTTTCCACGGTCCTATGTTCCAAATATTCTATTGTTATAGGGTCCTATGTTCCTAGGGTCTTATGTTCCAAATATCCAATGTTCCTAGAGCCCTATTTTTCCAGGGTCCCATGTTCCAAATATGTTACTAGGGTCCAATATTCCTGGAACCCTATTTCTCCAGGATTTTATGCTACAAGGGTCCTATGTTCCAATTATCTTATGTGCCTAGGGTCCTATGTTCCAAATGTCCAATGTTCCTAGGACCCTATTTTTCCAGGGTCCTATGTTCCAAATGTCCAATGTTCCTAGGGTCCTATTTTCCAGGGTCCTGTGTTCCAAATGTCCAATGTTCCTAGGGTCCTATTTTCCAGGGTCCAATGTTCCTAGGGTCCTATGTTTCCAGGGTCCTGTGTTCCAAATGTCCAATGTTCCTAGGGTCCTATGTTTCCAGGGTCCTATGTTCCGATGTCCTGTGTTCTGGTGGTATATATCCTGGTTTATGGCGAACCTGCTGATCCATTAATAACAGTGTTTGGGCGTTTAGCTTGTTAGCTGGCCGGTTACCTTCCTAGGTGTCTGTGTGGTGAAACTACATTACTGTTTGTTACACAGCTAAACTGTATAAACCAGCCTGAGAACACCGAGCGAGTTATTCCAGCCTCAGTGCAATAAAATGGACATTATGGTAAATAAAAACGTTTAAGGCTGCAGAGTTACAGCGTGACTTCTCACTGACCGTCTGAGAGTGATGGGTGAGGTCACCATCTGCCAGCTAGGGGTCAACTCAGGGTCATGGCTACTGTACACCACTGTACAGGAACAAAAGGAGAGATGAAAAGGAGAGGAACAATAGCAGAGCTGTGGATCAGAGAGAGAGATGCAGTGAGGAGAGGGCAGTGTTGGGCTGTGTGTTTAATGTGTTTATTTAGCTGTGTGTGGGTGTGTTATACATACGTTATACAGTATCCAGTATGAATTATTCAGTATCTATTATGAATTATTCAATAACAGCTATTAATAATTTAGAAACTAGTATAAATAATTCAATAACTACTATAAATTATACATCATCCAGTATGAATTATTTAGTAACTATTCTAAATTATTCAGTTATAGCTATAAATTATTTAATAACTACTAAAAACTATTTGATAAATACTATAGTTTATTCAGTATCTGGTATAAATGATTAAGTAACTACTGTAAATTATTCAGTAACCGCTGAAACCTTACAGGACACACTATAAATTACTAAATAACTACTATTAATTGCTCAGTAACTTCTACTGAGCTACTATGAGTTAATCAGTAAACAGTATAAATTAATCAGTAATCAGTATGAATTAATCAGTAATCAGTATGAATTAATATATGAATTAATCAGTAATCAGTATGAATTAATATATGAATTAATCAGTAATCAGTATGAATTAATCAGTAATCAGTATGAATTAATATATGAATTAATCAGTAATCAGTATGAATTAATCAGTAATCAGTATGAATTAATATATGAATTAATCAGTAATCAGTATAAATTAATCAGTAATCAGTATGAATTAATCAGTAATCAGTATGAATTAATATATGAATTAATCAGTAATCAGTATAAATTAATCAGTAATCAGTATGAATTAATCAGTAATCAGTATGAATTAATATATGAATTAATCAGTAATCAGTATAAATTAATCAGTGATCAGTATGAATTAATCAGTAATCAGTATGAATTAATCAGTATAACTTAATCAGTGATCAGTATGAATTGATCAGTGATCAGTATGAATTGATCAGTATGAATTGATCAGTGATCAGTATGAATTGATCAGTATGAATTACGCTCATAGCTAACAGACTCTCAGTCACAGATGGCTGTGCTGCCAGTTTGGGAGCCTCTGAGCTCAGCAGGTTTAACAGAGGCAATGTTGGGCTGTTATTGGCTGGTACTGGTGGTTTCAGTGTGTGTACTGGAAGAGAGTGAGGCTCCGTCTCTAACACACCCCCACAGATACACGTCCACACAGGTGAGTGCTGCTCTTTCTCTGGCTTTTATTTAAACGCTAAGGCGGCTAATAGAGCCTCCGTAATGGCTCGGTGACTCTAACAGCGCTGCCGCTACATGCATCATCATACGGCCTCCACACTCGGCCGCGCTGGAGCGCAGCGCGGTGATGAATGACCTGCAGCGCTAGCAGAGAGTGTGAACTCTGCACCGGCCTGCTAACGCTGCCCTGGGCTGGAGAGGAGAGTGGAAACATCCTCCACTTCCACAGACAGGAACACAGAACAGCTGACTCTGTACGCTGTACTGCACTAACGGCTTCAGCACCTCAGCACATCACTCAGGGCTCCATTAGGGGGTCTGTCTGGTCCAGAAGGGGGCTTTTCTTTGTGAAGTCATTACATCACTAGAAGAAATGCAAACAAACATAAATGTGGGAAAAATAAGAAGAACTTCTTTTCTTCACCAAAGTAACTGATATTTCGGGAGCAGGTTAGAGGAAAAAGCTTCAACATGATGATGTGTGTGATGATAAATTAATGCTGGGATTCCTGGAGGACAGAAATTGACACAGTTGAACAAACACACCGACACTTCAGATCACCACTCACTGTAGTAATGTTATTGGAGTTTATTGTGATATTAGTTTATTATTCTGAGCAAATGAACAGTCCCTGACCACGTACACTGATTTTACACTGCACTGTTTACACAAACGGGAAAAAACGTCCTTAACCTGTTAAGAAAGCAATCTGGATCATTTTTATTGGCTGAAATAACATGTAACTCTTCTATTGGCTGGTGTAACACGTAACTCTTCTATTGGCTGGTGTAACACGTAACTCTTCTATTGGCTGGTGTAACACATAACTCTTCTATTGGCTGGTGTAACACGTAACACGTAACTCTTCTATTGGCTGGTGTAACACGTAACTCTTCTATTGGCTGGTGTAACACGTAACTCTTCTATTGGCTGGTGTAACACGCAACTCTTTTATTGGCTGGTGTAACACGGAACTCTTTTATTGGCTGGTGTAACACGTAACTCTTCTATTGGCTGGTGTAACACGTAACTCTTTTATTGGCTGGTGTAACACGCAACTCTTTTATTGGCTGGTGTAACACGCAACTCTTTTATTGGCTGGTGTAACACGGAACTCTTTTATTGGCTGGTGTAACACGTAACTCTTCTATTGGCTGGTGTAACACGTAACTCTTTTATTGGCTGGTGTAACACGCAACTCTTTTATTGGCTGGTGTAACACGCAACTCTTTTATTGGCTGGTGTAACACGTAACTCTTCTATTGGCTGGTGTAACACGTAACTCTTTTATTGGCTGGTGTAACACGCAACTCTTCTATTGGCTGGTGTAACACGTAACTCTTTTATTGGCTGGTGTAACACGCAACTCTTTTATTGGCTGGTGTAACACGTAACTCTTCTATTGGCTGGTGTAACACGTAACTCTTTTATTGGCTGGTGTAACACAACTCTTATTGGCTGGTGTAACACGCAACTCTTTTATTGGCTGGTGTAACACGTAACTCTTCTATTGGCTGGTGTAACACGTAACTCTTCTATTGGCTGGTGTAACACGTAACACGTAACTCTTCTATTGGCTGGTGTAACACGCAACTCTTCTATTGGCTGGTGTAACACGTAACTCTTCTATTGGCTGGTGTAACACGTAACCCTTTTATTGGCTGGTGTAACACGCAACTCTTTTATTGGCTGGTGTAACACGTAACTCTTCTATTGGCTGGTGTAACACGTAACTCTTTTATTGGCTGGTGTAACACGCAACTCTTTTATTGGCTGGTGTAACACGTAACTCTTCTATTGGCTGGTGTAACACGTAACTCTTTTATTGGCTGGTGTAACACAACTCTTATTGGCTGGTGTAACACGCAACTCTTTTATTGGCTGGTGTAACACGTAACTCTTCTATTGGCTGGTGTAACACGTAACTCTTCTATTGGCTGATGTAACACGCAACTCTTTTATTGGCTGGTATAAAATGTAACCTGGCTGGTGTAACATTTACTCTCCTGTATGTTTTTTCTCATGAAACTGGTCCCACTGTAAATCAAACTGTGATTGGTTTATTCTACTGTCAGTTCTTAATTGTGTTTGGGTTACTCTGATCAGGCCTTTAGTTCAGCTCCTGAGGTCCTAACCAAGGGGAGAGCCTGCTTGGCTGTATCTACTGAGAAAGCACAGACAAAAAATCCTGATTAGACAGTTTTTCATCGGGTTCAATAATTAAAAATCGTTTCCGACCAACACATATGGAGTTTAACCACAACAGATTATAAATACAACAAGCATGACTGTATTTCATAAGAAGGGCAGAATGAAATCGTTAGGTCATCTGTGAAGGTGCAGAAGGCCCTGAGGGCTCCTCAGGGCATATTACAGTTGTAATACAGATCAATATAATCTCAGTACCAGTATTTGATCCATACTGTGCAGCTTTAGCACAAAACAGGCGCTCACAGCTTCTCCACCTTCTCTTGTGTAACTCAACTCAAGCTGCCCTTTGATGACGTAAAGCGCTTCAGTAAAATCTCAGGAACTGCTGAGAGCGACGCCCATCAGCCGGCCCACTCACCCACACGCAGCGAGCGCCACCGCAACCGCTCGAAAGTGACTCATCAAACTCCAGGTGCCATTCCTTTCTCACTTCCTGCTGCGGTTGCTAGGTGACAGCACACAAGACCTTGAAAGGTGTGTGTGTGTGTGTGTGTGTGTGTGTGTGTGTGTGTGTGTGTTTCCTGGGACGTTCTGTGGTCAGAACTCGTAGCCAAAGCGACTGTAAGCCGTAGTGTAGCCCAAAGCTGAACCACAGCTGTGTGATATAAACAGAAAACTGCTCTGTGACTGCATTTCTCTAATTCCTACTGCAGTTTGTTATAATCACAGTGGTCAGTCAGTGGTCAGTCAGTGATGTGAGAGTGTCCTGCACTGTTCTGACCAAAAACACTGAGCTTGGTTGGATCACATGAACATCCTCATTCACTAAAACACTGAAACTCATCAGGAACACACAGTGGACAGCACTCTGATGGTTACAGGGCTCGTCTGCGATGATTAACAATAATGAGTGTGTTTACATGCTCTCAATAATCAGATCATAATCAGATTTCTGCAGTGATCTGATTATTCAAATGGTCATGTAAACACCATAATCAGATCTAGAAATCTGATTAAGAAATCTGATAAAGAAGCTGGATTTTAGCTCAGTAATCAGGTTTCTCAGCGCTGTGAACTCTTACTCTGATTTCTTTCACATTTCTCAGTCTGAGCATGCGCGAGATCAGACGGCGGCACCGGAAATAAGTGAGCTGAGTCGGCGTGAGATGCAGCAAAACACTGTTGGAGCGACGCTGAAACCAAAAACGAAATAAAGGATTTAATTGTTCTTCATCTTCTAGATGATGTTTGTTCATATTTTCAGGTAAAGCGCGATGTTTGTTTAAAAAAGCCACAACGTAAAGTTTGAGCTTTACTTTACGTTTACGTCGCATTCTGTGAGTTTATTGGCTTGTTGTAAAGCAGAAATCTGATTACTGTCTGACTCATGTAGACTTGGAGTTTCACTTTGATTAGTCAAGTGCATGTAAACACGTTGATCAGATTACTGATAAAATCTGGTTTTCTGCACTTAATGATTAACAAAAATTATATATATATATAATCTGACCACTGCTTACTGTACTATTAATATGCATTTGTTGTCATTTTTCTGAGCCAATAAATATCAAAATATAATTGTTTAATATTTTATTATTATTATTATTTTAATTATAATTTTATCATTTTTTTTACATCAAATTGTAAAAAAACAGATTTTTTTCTTGGTTTCTACAACATCTGCGCTGTACTGTACATAGAAAAGAAATATATATACACACTCTTTGAAAAGATGGTTCTTCAAGGGTTCTTTAGTAAAGGCAAAGGTTCCATTTAGAAACATAAATTCTATATAGAACCAATTTCATGCCTAAATGGTTCTCTGCATGGTGAAATGGTTCTCCAGGTCGATGGAGAATGTGCTGTATATGGTTCTATAGAACACTAAAAA
The DNA here is from genome assembly GCF_904425465.1 of Colossoma macropomum. Classification (NCBI taxonomy): domain Eukaryota; kingdom Metazoa; phylum Chordata; class Actinopteri; order Characiformes; family Serrasalmidae; genus Colossoma; species Colossoma macropomum. The sequence goes on along the minus strand of NW_023494796.1, from coordinate 2,877,329 downwards.
GGGTTCTTCTGTTGTTGCACGTTTGACATTGCAACAATAGCAGAACCCTTTTTAGTGCTATATAGAACCATAACACATATTCTTCATCAGTCTAAAGAACCACTTCACCATGCAGAGAAGCATTTAGGCATGAAATTGGTTCCTTTAGTGTTCACGGTTCTATCTAGAACCACTGTCTTTCTTAGAGAACCCTTGAAGAGCCATCTTAAATGTGTGTTTAACACATTGGAGAAAAATAAATCATGAAAATAGAGGGTGCCGTAACTTCTGTACAGGCCGTGTTGTGTTATGCCCCTGTTGTGAATAAACAGTAACGGTGCACTGAACTGTGCAGAAGACGCCATGTTAGAGTTTGTTCTCTGTAGAGCAGGAAGACATTCTGAGTCCTCTGTGTTCTTCATTACAGAACCAGGACCCCCTAAACACATCACACCAGGACAAGCTGTTAATGAAGAAATGCCAACCTTTTTAAGTTCCTATATTTTGGTGGAGTCGCCCTGTGCTTCACTTAGAGTCCTTTAGCGTCCTCTGCTGGTCAGTGGCTGTTTGAAACAAACATATTAATATTCGAATATATTAAGTGAGAGCGATCAGGGTTCAAAATTCGAGCTAACGTCCATATTCATTTTTTTATTTCCTTTTAAAAATCTAATTTTGAAAAATCAGTGGAGTTGCCCTTTCAATTGACTTTCAAAATCCAGGTTCGATTATGAATGAAAGTATGAAAATGACATGTAACACAAAACAAAACAAAAACAAAAAACAAACGAACTCTAATACCACACTAAATGCAGGGAATGGATGAAAGGGGTAGTTCACCACTTTTTCAAAATTTCTGTATAACTACATCGTTATGACGTAAATAGAGCCAATCAGAGCGGTTTGGTGTGAAACGCTCTGTTCTAGATAAACTTACTGAGTCAGAGCTGTTCACAGTGGTGGTGATAGGAACCAGACGTCCCCCTCTAAAAGCTCCCTCACAGAAAGTTCCTACAGTAAATGGTTATGAATTCACTGATGTTATGTGTAAAAGATTATTATGATACGATAACTGTGAGACTTTTTAAGGTCCATTAATGGCAGAGAAGCGTTTGCAGGGTGTCCTGAGGCGAAATAGACCCTAAAGAAAAACCTTTTTTCCAGATTTATCCACTACATATAATAAACTAAGACACGTGTACATAATAATAATAATAATAATAACAGATATAGTCGCGTTGTGGAGTTCCCATCACCACCAATGTAGAAATTTTGAAAATTTGGCGGAGTTCCCCTTTAACACAGCCTAGTTCTGCAATAAGGCGTTTCAGTTCATTCATGTTGAGCTCAAACGACTCTGGGGTGCAGCCGTGGAGCGTGTAGGCCGTTTCACCGAGGCCGTGTCCTCCTCCGTGGGAATGAGGAACTGGCCAAGGAGGAAAAGAAACTGGAAACCAGTTTGAGGCGACCGCTGGAACCGTAAACAAACGCGGAGGACGTTCACAAGCAGCGAGATTCCCTGGAAATGCTTACATACAAACGAAGCCTAGCTTAGCTTCCCATTTGCCAGGTGCTTGTTGGCATTTTCCGTCCCACCTTAAACGGTGCAGCAGTTACACTGTGGCGCCTCGGGCCATTTAAGGTGGACCGGAAAATTCCAACAAGCGGCTGAAGGAAACGAAGCTAACTCGGCGTTTTCCTGTCTGATCTGCTCGGTGTGGAGTTTAGAGATTAGGTCTGAGTTTAGAGATGATATGTGAGCTCTGTAAGGGTCTCCAACCCCCCCCAGCGACCCCCCATTCCCCCTTTCCCGAACACAGCTCATTTGAGCCCGAGCGCTGTCTGTTTGTGTTTGCGGTGACGTCAGAGGCGCCGCGGCGACCGCGCTGAGCCCAGGAGACGAGCAGAGCCGCCCTTTCGACACATCTCTCGGGGGATTTGCTGCAGGTGAGACACGGGATCCGTCCAGATTCGAGTAAGTGCGCTCAGCGCGACGCTTTCAGCTATAATGCGTCATAGCTGTGGCGTATAAACTGGATATGATAGGAATCGAGCGTGGCTCAGTGTGTAGAAACAGCTGCGCTGAAACCCGAGCTACTTTATTTCTGCCCGCTGCTGCATTATAACACTAAGGGGCTGTGAAGGCGTTAAAGAGCCAGTATGCGCTTTTACTGCGTTCATAGTAGTTTTTAATCCACTCTGCTGATAAAAACCCACAGAAAATAAGTGTTTCTGGTGCTTCTTCGTGGTTTCGTGATGTGTTTTAGCTTTTTAATGGGTTGATATCACAATGTAATGGATTCTAATGGTTTAACAGGGTGACCAGCGGCTGATTCTAAATGGACTTAATGGTTTCCTAATGGTACTCTAAAGGAACCTGGTGGTCTCTTGGAAGTCAGTTCCCATTAGAAAGCAAAGCCGTTCCTCTTTTTTGACCATTTTCCATCCACAGAATTGAACGGGCTCTTTCTCTTACTCTTCCTTCAAAGGACAACTCCACTGTTTTTTAGAAATTCCACATAATTAAGTGGTTAAGATGTAAACAGAGCAGTTCAGAGTGGTTTGGAGTGAAACGCTCTGTTCTAGAGAAACTGACTGAGTCAGAGCTGTTCACAGTGGTGGTGATAGGAACCAGACGTCCACCTCTAAAAGCTCCCTCACAGAAAGTTACTACATGAAATGGTTATGAATTCACTGCCTGATGACTGAGACACTGTTTTATGATAGTTTAGAGAACTTAAACTCCATTCATGGTGGAGGGATACATGCAGGGCGCTGTGAGGCAAAATAGTCCCCAGAGAAAACGTATTATTTCAGATTTTCCACTATTTTCCATCATCAACATTCCATATAGACTCAGAAGACTCGTGTAGGTTCACTGGTGGTTCTGGATAGTAAATAAAATGTCTATATTTGTGTTGTAGTCATGGCGACCCCTGGTTCCTATCACCACCACTGTAAAGACATCTGGACCATTTCACACCAAACCACTCTGAATCACTCTGATTACAACTTAAGGACTGAATTGTAAAAATGGTGGAATTCCCCTTTAAGATGGACACATGCAAATGAGCTCAGTTCTGATTGGCTGACCTGTATTGTGTCTCGTGAAAAAAGCAGGTTCAGCCCTAGCGAGTAGAGGAGTTAAACTCCTGTAGGCTCCACAGGCGGATGTATGTAAATGTGTTGGTTTTTGTGACGTCACAAAACAGTGAATAGAACAGGCGGTCTTTGCAGCCTAACCTCACGGACCGGGAAGTTTTTAAACTTTAACCATGTTTAGATGGATCAAACTCCTATTTAACACAGAGAAGGCTGGTTTTCTCTGATATGGGCCCTTTAATGAGTGTTAACGTTAATTACAGTTATTTTAATAAGATGCTTAATTAAACCATGTAATAAATACATATAAAAGGGGTTTTACCCACTTTCTCATGAAGATCTGATCTCTTTGTGATGTCACAGCATGGTCCTGCGAAGCTCCGCCCTCTCGCTGCTCCTTTGCGTGGGAATCCTCCGTCCGTATCCAGGCAGCGCGTCTCCGCACAAGACCGCATGTACGGTGGAGCGGCGCAGGGCCGACTGCAGCCACCTGAAGCTGAACAATGTACCTCCAGACCTTCCCCGGAACATCAGCTCCCTGGACATGTCCCATAACCGGCTGACCGCCCTGGACCCCGCGGCCCTGGGACGCTACCCGGGTTTGGAGCACCTGGACGTGAGCTATAACTCCATTACGACGCTGGGACGGGGACCGTGTGACTCGCTGCCCCGCCTGCGGCGCCTCAGCGTCCAGCGCAACGAGGTCCACCAGCTGACCGAGAGCGACCTGAGGAACTGCTCGAGCCTGACCCACCTCGACCTTTCGGACAACCGGCTGAAGCTCCGCGGCGAGCCTTTCTCAGTCATGAAGGTAGGTCCTGTCACGTGTGCACACGCAGGAGCTGGACGCTCAGCTGTCCAGCACTGAGCAGCGGCTCGCTGAACTTGACCCAGAGCTTAAAGGGCCAGTAGCCTATATTTCTCCTGCTTTAAATTAACGTCCACTTATTCTGTTTTCTGTGGGTTTGTGTATCTAGAACCTTAGTTCATCCTTAGACCCGGCCATTTCTAACCTTTATTTGTCTCTGAGATTAAGCAGAGAGGCGACTAAGACTGACCTACAATAGTCCTGCTGGTTTGTGCTGTGAGTGAACGGCTAGACTTCTTCTTTAGCGAGTAAGCGAAGTGTTGAACTGTAATTATTGGAGCCAGGCCTTCAGTTTGAGCCATAAATGTCAAAACTAGGTCAAAAACTATGAAAATGCTCATTTCTGCTATGGGGATTCTAATACTGTGTTAGCTCTAAGCTAAAAGCTGAAGCGTGTAAAAGACGTTAACGTGTATTTTGCCTTGTACTGTTGTATCAGTTTTACAGTGACTCCTCCAGTAAAGAGTCCATAGAGCTGCTGCTGTTTCCTCTGTTTCTAACAACTGAAATACAGCTCGTATTCCCAGTCAGTGACGTATCTAGAACTTCCAGAATATTTATAGAAACCTTTTTTTCAAATCTGCTCCCACTGACTAAAAACATCAAAGCATGATTGGTTGGTTTCACAGCGTCTTCCTAACTGTGTAAGTGGTTAGTCTGACACGTTAGACCCTCAGTCCAGCTCCTGAAGTCCTAACCAACGGTAGAGCCTCCTTGGCCGTTTCTACCCAGATACACCGAAGAAGTGAATCTTGATTGGATAATTTTCCATTGGGTGTTTTAAGAATTTAACACTTTTATTTGCAACCAAAACTGAGACCCTCCAGCCACATGGATGGACCTGGTGACCCCTGGTCTAGGATGACTGGAACCATCTGAGGGGACGTTCTCTCTCATTAGACTAGTTTACAGTGAGTCGTATTGAGCACTAAACCACATTGACAAGTCTACACAACATTAACGAAGAGCTGGATGCTGATTTCGGGGGATGTATTTATGGGAAAGATTTGGGTGACTATTGACTTCTAGTGTTAGCGACATTAGCCTTTCATGAGGATCCCTCCCATCACAAAACTTCAAACGAAATCGGTCTAAATGTGCATTATTGTTAATGAATAATGTTTTATTGATTCATCGCTGCGTTTTCAGGCTCGGCTCTCGTTGCGGTGACTCCTGTTATGATGTTTACTGGTTATTTTCTACAGAGTCCAGCAGACTTCAGCTCTGTGTGTGATACAAACACCGTTGACCTACATTACTGGATTGGTGTGAATCACTGGGTGGAGCCGCGGTGTTAATAAAGCCAGTTAAGACACGTCAGGATTATCGACTCCTATCAATGTAGACACAAACGCCAACAGCAAAGCATTTACCCTTACGTTCTGAACCGGCTCTGCTGTAGTGAGCGGTGCTGCCTAACGGCTGGGTAAACCGGTTACTGCAGCTCACGGCTCAGTTGAAATTTATGCTTTCACTTCATCTGCTTTGTTCAGATTGGCTATAATTCCAATACTGTTCAATAACAAATGGCTGATTAAATGTCTGAGCATTGTTTAATCCAGCTCAATCATATTTATTTATAATGGATAGATTTTCAGTTCAATTTCTGAATGAACATGTATTTGCAAAAACATTAAAGGTACAGTGTGTAAAATTTAGTGGGCTCTAATAGCAGCAATGGAGTTTTTAGTTAAATTTCTGAATGAACATATATTTGCAAAAACACTGAACTTTATAAAATAAAACATTAAAGGTACAGTATATAAAATTTAGTGGGCTCTATGAGCAGCAATGGAGTTTTAGTTCAATTTCTGAATGAACATATATTTACAAAAACAGTGAACTTTATAAAATAAAACATTAAAGGTGCCGTATGTAAAATTTAGTGGGCTCTATGAGCAGCAATGGAGTTTTAGTTCAATTTCTGAATGAACATATATTTACAAAAACAGTGAACTTTATAAAATAAAACATTAAAGGTGCAGTATGTAAAATTTAGTGGGCTCTATTAGCAGCAATGGAGTACAGAATAAACCATGTTCTCATTGGTGTATAATCACCTATGTAACTATGAATCATTATGTTTTCGTTATCTTAGAATGAGCCCTTCATATCTACATAGCGAGCGGCTCCTCCTCAACAGAGGCTGCCGCCGCCATGTTTCTCCACTTGCTCAGAACAGACAAACCAAACACTGACTCTAGAGGGCGCCTTTCGTGTTTTTACGTTGAAGCAGCTTGAATTTGGTGGCGCTGTAGCTCCGGTTGGACGACGCAGAAAGAAGAAGAACCAGTGGTTGTTGCTGGTGCTGCTCACTGGTTTGTGTTGTGAGAAGTTTGAGAACCCAAATTGACTAAACGGAGGATCAGACTTATTATTGAGCGCAAGCGAAAGCGAGAGAGGGTCAATCTGCAACCTCACCACTAGATGGCACTCAATCTTACACACTGCACCTTTAAAGCTGCACTATATAATATTTTTTGTTTTTCAGATTGTATCAAACATCTTTACGTTACGCTGAAATTTTGCATAACAACACCCCTAAAAAAGATGGTTCTTCAAGGGTTCTTTAGTAAAGAACATGGTTCTCTAAAAACCCATGAACACTCAAAGAACACTTTGCATCATGAAAGGGTTCCTTGCATCATGAAAAGGTTCTTCAGATTGTGCTGTAGATGGTTCTATATAGAACTTTTTTAAAAAGGGTTCTGTAGAGCACATAAAAGGGTTATTCCATTGTTACGATGTTAAGCCTGTAACAATAGAAGAACCTTTTTTGGTGCTATATAGAAAAGGTTCTATATAGAACCATATAAAACACACTGAAAGCAAACTGAAGAACGCTTTGACAATGCAGATTGAATGCATTAAGGTTCTTTGCATGATTAAATGGTTCTTCAGATTGATACAGAATGTGCTGTAGAATGTTTTATATAGAACCTTTTTGCAAAGGGTTCTATGTAGCACCAAGGTTCTTCTGTTGTAACAACCCAGATAGCGAGCACATATTGGTCCGCTGGCTTGATAAGGTCGGCATCCCACTGACTGTTTGCCACTGCTGGTCCCCCCTCGGACCACCCAGATTACTGTCCTGCACACAAGCTTTAACTAGTTTTAATCTCCTCAAACAGATTTTAAATGCACAGGGACTTTTATTTTAGAAAATAAGACAAATATTACAAACAGCTGAGTGAGAATAAAATAATGACCTGATATAAAATGATTTTCCTGTAAACGTTGCTGAAGCTGAGCTGGATTGAAGTTATTTACTAAACTAATTTACAAAGTAGAACTAAAGAAAGGAACGAAGGATGAATCGGTAAACTGGACTGTGAGTGGAAAACGAGTGATGATCAGGGGAATTTCGTCTAATACTCTGCTTAAACATCGGAGAACCCTGAACAAAACGCCAGTGGACCATCAGCGGGCCAGCAGTGGTCCACTATCGCCTTGCTATCAGGGAAGCCTGACACACTGACAACAGAAGAACCCTTTCTGGTGCTGTATAGAACCACAGCACATTCTCCGTCAAGCTGAAGAATGATTTCATCACGCAAAGGGTTCTTTGAGTGGTTATGGTTGTATATAGAACCAATTTCCTTATTTTTTACATTTGTAAAGAACTCTTGAAGAACCATCTTTGTGAGAGTGAGCACGGTCATTATGTTCTCTCTCTCAGTTATTTGTATTGTGAGTATATATATATATTAAAGCCAGTTAGTGTGCAGGACAGTAATCCAGGTGGTCCGACGTGGGCCCGCAGTGGCACATGGTCAGCAGGGTGCTGATCTTATCAAGCCAGCAGACCGATATCTGCTCACTCCCTGGGAGTAAAGGGAAATCTGTGTAAATTTGAATTTTGGCCAAAATCCCTTGTCATTCCTCTGATCTCCTCTCTTTGCTGTATTTGGGCAGAACCTGACATGGTTGGACGTTTCCCGTAACAAGCTGACCTCCGCTAGCCTGGGCTCTCGGCCCCAGCTGCCCGGCCTGGTGACCCTCATCCTGTCTGGGAACGACTTCACAACCCTGAAGAGGGACGACTTCTCTTTTCTCAGCAGCTCCTCGTCGTTTCGGGTGCTGGGGCTTTCCTCTCTGCCTCTGAAGAAGGTAAGAACACAGCTGGTCCTCCCCCGTTCCACTTTCACTAACCCAGAACCTGCCGAGGTTTGAGGAATAGGGTTGTAGCACGTGTGTCTGGAGGAGAACCGCCTCATAGCTCCATATCCGTCCTCCTGGGCTGCTTTCTGAATGACAGCACAGGGTAGCCAATCAGAACTGAGGTCATTTACATACAACAGTCTTAAAAGAGTTTACACAGCCACAAACCCAGACTTGGTCGATCAAGACTGGAATTAAAATTTAGCTTTTTTAGTTTAGAGCTGGAGCCGTGAGGGTGAATATCGCTAACACTAGAAGTCAATAGTCACCCAGATCTTTTCCGTAAATACATGTACTTTGAAGAGAAATGTTTTTCAGAATTTCTGCATGATTCAGTCTTTGAGATGTTAAAAAAGTAATTCAGAGTGGTTTGATGTGAAATTGTTCATTGTAGACACGTTTGTTTACAGGCGTCGCCATGTCTGCAATACAATATACATATACGCTATATACAATATATACAATATACGATATATAGCCATTTTATTTACCATCCAAACCCACCACTGAACCTACATACTGCTAATAAACCTGCAGTAATAAGTTTCCTTTGGGGACTGTTTGGCCTCGGAATGCACTGTGTTTCTCTCTGGCATAAACGGGTTTAAAAAATGAATATTTTATGCCAAAACCTTCATAAAACTGTTGTAAAACAGTGCATCTGTTAGCATTTAGTGTACTAACAGTCTGTGATGGAGCTTTTAGGGGCTTTAAGCTCTTCAGGTCTGGTTCCTCTCACCACCACTGTGACTTGGTAAGTTTCTCTAGAATGGATTATTTTACATCAAACCACTCTGAGTGACTTTTTTACATCTTAACCATTTAATTATGCAGAAACTTTGAAAACTTTGTGGGATCCCCCTGTAATATGGCCATGACTATAAAGCTTGAAGTTGACAGATCAGTTTATTTCATAGTACCTTTAGTACTTTCAACCTCGACTCTGAAAGGAAGTCACACACAGTTAATGATTATTATATTTGACCTGTTATTCGTGGGTGTTTGTTTGAGTGAGTGCATCAGCACGCTACATGTAAATATGAAAAAAAAACACAGTAGCAATAAATATTTAGTGCAAAAAAGATATTAAACTGAAATAAAACCGATATGCAAAAACATAATTTGCCATAATGAAAAGCTGAGCTGTAACCAGTTACACAAAATAATTAGCTTCCATAAATTTTAGCCTTCAGTCTTAGTTTATTGTAAGTAAAGCTTGAAATGTTTGTCTGAACCCGACGGGACCCGACTGCTCCCGTCAGGTTTGGTCAGGTTTAGGCCCCGTTGCATTCCCCCTGCTTTAAAGGGTTACAAACCCATTTCAAAGGCTCTGGGACTCCAGCGAACCACAGTAAGAGCCATTATCTCCAAATGGGGAAAATTTGGTGCAGTGCTGAATTTTCTTGAAGAGGCCAGTGTGTGCCAAAATTCCTCCAGTAGCACAGCGAGGAACTGCAGGCCTGGCATGCATCAGATCAGATCAGTGTTCATGATTAGATAGAGAGTGGGAAGAATGGCGTCTCCTTTCCTCAGGTCGTTTTGGAGGAGTTTTAAGGTGAAAACCACTGCTAACACAAAGGCTCGTCTCACATTTGCCAGAGCTGTTTTGTTTTGTGGACTGATCTTGGATTTTTTTTGGATTGTGGAATTACATCTGGCGTGAAGCCAACACAGCATTCCCCTATGAGAATATCTTACTGTGGCAACAGGTGGCACAACCAGTTATTAAGTTTAGAGGGCAGTTACTTTTTCACATGGATGTGACAAAACATATTTTACTTTAATAAATGTACTGACCAGTTAAACTATGTTTTGTGTTTCTTCATGTTCTCCTTGTCTTATTACATCTTGATTGAGGACCTGAAACCGTTTAGACCTGACTAATATGCAGAAATAGAGGAAATGTTTATGGTATAATATTTTTCTCATGGGCAGATGATTCATTATTGCTCGTGCTAGTAGCACTTTGATTTCTCAACGTCATCTAAAGGGGAACCGGGAGAGCACACTGAAAAGGAACTGGATACTTGTACTTATTACCATAACATGGACCATCACCAGCTTTTCTGCTGTAATCTAAACATGCACGTTTGGACATTAAAGATAATATTTGCCTTTACTCCAGTGATAGCAGGTGTTACTGGGCACCATTTGGACTGAAGAGTTCAATAAAAGAGTTATATATCCTGCCATAAAGGTTGACCGCACCTCTGATCAGTCCAGGAGAAAGGCTGCTCCAGTGACCCGGTTTGAGCTTGAACTTCAGATTGAAGAGACCTTTGAAACTATATTTAAATGTATCATATTAAATCTACAGAAGGTTTTAGTTGTTCACTTTATCTTTATTGGGTTTTACTGAGCTGCTCTGGGTGAATATGACAGAGTCCATGGAACCAGAATGTAATGGACAGTTTTTTAATGACCAGCTGTAGATCGAATCATTGGTTAGTATCATATACAGTTAACGAGCACTTTATTAGGAACCCTATACTGATACTGGGTAGTTCCTCCCTTTGCTCTCAAAACAGCTTAAGTTCTTTGTGGCATTGATTCCACAAGATGTTGGAAACTTTCTGGGCCATGTTGACGTGATCGTCATACAATTCCTGCAGATTTTTCAGCTGCACTTTCATGCAGTAATTCTCCAGTTCTACCACATCCTAAAGGAGTTCTATTGGATTCATTCCAGTGTCTGTAAATGCCACTGAAGAACACTGAACTCTCTGTCATGTTCATGAAACCAGTTTGAGCTACTTCTGCTGTGTGACATGGTGCATCATCATGCTGGAAGTAGCCATTAGAAGATGGTAAACTGTGGCCATGAAGGGATGAACATGGTCAGGAGTAACACACTAACAGACTGTGGTAATCAAGCGATGATTGATCGGTATTAACGGCCCAAAGTGTGCCAAGAAAACATCCCCACCCCATTACACCACCTCCACCAGCCTGACACAAGGCAGGTTGGGTCCATGGATTCATGCTGTTGGTGCCAAATTCTGGCCCTACCGTCTGTGAGCCTCAGCAGAAATCCCAATTCATTAGACCAGGCTATGTTTTTCAGTCTTCAGCTGTCCAGTGTTGGTGAGCCTCTGTCCACTGTAGCCTCAGCTTTTTGTTCGTGGCTGACAGAAGTGGAACCTGGCGTGGTCTTCTGCTGTTGTAGCCCATCCACCCCAAAGCTCGGTGTGCTGTGTACTCTGAGAAGCTTTTCTGCTCACCACAATTGTAGAGTAGTTATCTGAGTTATCTTAGCCTTCCTGTCAGCTAGAACCAGTCTGGCCATTCTCCACTGACCTCTCTCATCAACAGAACAGCTGCTCATTGGATGTTTTTTCTTTATTCCTCCATTCTGAGTGGCTTTAGAGACTGTTGTGTCTCTAATCCCAGGAGGTATAGAAATTCTCAAACCAGCCCGTCTGGCACCAACAGTCATGCCACAGTCAAAAACACTAAGATCATATTTTTCTCCATTCTGATGGTGGATGTGAACATTACCTGAAGCTGCTGCCCATATCTGCATGATTATATGCACTACGCTGCAGCCACATGACTGGCGATTAGATAAATGGATGAATGAGTGGGTGCACTGGTGTTCCTAATAAAGTGCATAAGGAGTGTATAATGAAACAGATCCAGTAGCCTAAATCATTGGTTGGTATATTGTATAATAAATTTGATCCAATAGATGAAATTATTGGTGGGTACAGTGTAAACTGAAATAGATTCCAAGTAGATCAAACCATTGGTCAGAATAATACGTAAGGAAATACATCCAGTAGCTCAGATTCTTGCTCCATATAAAATGTAGATCCAATAGATCAAATCCTTGCTTGCTTAGTATAATGTACAGTGAAGTAAATCAATATATATTGATGTAATCTATAGACTGAATAAATCAAATAATTGGTTAGTAAAATGTCTACGGAAATAGATTCAACAGATTCAATGCCTATTTTTGTAATTACTATGTATAATCTTTTAAAATATTCTTAATCTGTTTTATTTTACAGTAATAATGTATTATTATTGTTTAATATTGGTTAGTTGTATTTCAGAGTAATTATATTTTGCTATGCATAAATAGTATAATTGCACTACAAATAATAATAATACATTTTATTTATATAGCATCTTTCATATATTTAAAATGCTGCTCAAAGCACTTTACAGTACAAGGTGAAAAAACAACAGGGAAAAAAAATACATCAAATAAATTAAAGGCATACAAAGAAGAAAAAACCATGACCAAAATTCATAAAAGGACAATTAATATAGTGCAAAAGTAACATGCTTTTAAAAATAAGGAAAAATAAGAGCGTATGTAAAAAGTGAAGTATTTAGTTGTTTTATAAATTCAGTAATAAAAATCTTCACGGCTCTTTTTAAGTTTCTTACATGGAATATGGAAAAGGCTAGCTCTAGATGACCTTAAGACACAATCTGGATCAGGCATTCAGGCCTATCATAGCCCTAATCTAGTGTTTCTTTTACCATTCCAGGTGGAAAGTGGCTGCTTCAAGCCCATCGCTGGACTCCGAGACCTGGTGTTGGACGGCTGCAACCTCAGCCCTCAGTTCCTTACCAAACTGTGCAAAGAGCTGTCAGACATGCCTTTGAGAAACCTCTCGCTCCGCAACACTCAGCAAACTACGCTCATAAACAGCACCTTCCAAGGCTTGGCCAGGACTAACCTCACCATACTGGACCTCTCCAACAACAAAATAGCCGGAATCGCTGAGGGCTCCTTTCAGTGGCTTCCTCTGCTGGAGTCCCTTTCTTTAGAGAACAACAATATAAAGAGTCTGACCAAAGGTACCTTCATAGGACTGAAAAGTCTGATCAAACTCAACTTACAAAAGGCACTTGTTAAAACCAAGACGTCTCACTACCCGACAATAGACGACTTCTCTTTTCAGCCGCTGGTCAAACTGGAATATCTGTTCATGAAGGAAACTTCCTTTAGCAGGATCGGTGAGAATATGTTTTATGGACTTCCATCTTTGAGAAAGTTGGACCTGAGCTGGAGCAAAACAGGTTTGAAGACCGTCGACAACACCACCTTTGCATCCTTGCATGGATCTCCGTTCTTCCAGATGCTCAATCTGACAGGAACGGGGATCACAAAGCTAGAACGTGGAGCTTTCTCAAGCCTTGGAAACCTCACCACTCTTGTGCTCAGGTACAACTTTATCTCACAGGAACTAATTGGGGGGGAGTTCCAGGGCCTCAACAGTGTGGAGGAAATTTACTTGTCTTCCAACCAGCAGAAGATCAGCTTAACCCCCACATCCTTCATCTATGTGCCCACGTTGAGGATACTAACATTAAATCGTGCATTGACTGGAACTCTAGACATGGAACCGTCTCCATTCAGACCGCTGACCAACCTCACAGTGCTGGATCTCAGCAATAATAACATTGCAAACATCAACAGAGGCTTGCTGGAAGGACTGCACAATCTCAAGGTGTTGAGAATGCAGCACAACAACCTGGCTAGAGTGTGGAAGAACGCTTACCCTGGGGGTCCAGTGCTGTTCCTCAGGGACACTCAGAATCTCTCTGTTCTAGAGCTGGATTATAACGGTCTGGATGAGATTCCACTCAGAGCCTTGCGAGGCCTTTTCCAGCTAAAGGAACTCAGTCTTAGCGGGAATCTTCTGAACTTCCTGCAGAGCTCCATATTTGATGACTTGCAGTCCTTGCGCTACCTACGGATGCAGAAGAACCTTTTGACGTCGGTGCCCATGGAGACATTCGGCGTGCCGCTGTCCAACCTGACTGAGCTTCACATGGAGCACAACCCCTTCGACTGCACCTGTGACAGCATCCAGTGGTTCTCCGAGTGGCTTAACACCACCAACACCAGCGTCCCTGTGCGTGCACAAGGTTATATCTGCAACACTCCGCCGGCTTACTTCAACCGCTCTGTGATATACTTTGAGACAGACTCCTGCAAGAACCTGACTCTCTTCCAAGCCTTGTATGTGCTCAGCAGCACTCTGGTACTTGGTCTGATGGTTATAGCCTTCCTGGTACACTTTCAGGGCTGGAGGATTCAGTTCTACTGGAACATCCTAATTAATCGCACCCTAGGTATGAAGGGCTCTAGATATAAAAGGTTATCGGAAGACAGATATGAACATGATGCCTATGTTATCCATGCTCCTGATGACAAAGCCTGGGTGGAACGAAGCTTGCTTCCCTTAGAGGGTGATAATCTGAGCTTTTTCTTGGAAGATCGCAATGCAGTGCCAGGCTATTCCATGGTGGAGACCATTGTTGACAACATAAGGAGGTCAAGGAAGATCATTTTTGTTGTCACAGAGGCACTTTTGGAGGATCCCTGGTGCAGACAGTAAGTCTAAGAATACCACAAGCGCCGCATGACATTTTCATGGAAAGTGAAAGAGCAGAACCGAAAGACGTCAGATCAAATTTGACCACAAGCCAGTAGCCACTTCCTTTAGGTCCACTTCCTCTAGAGATGTTCCTTCCTTGTATATTCACCAAAACAGACATTCACTTTAGCAGATTACTCAAGCAAGTAGATCTTTCTTGTAACAGTGTAATAATGCGGCACACAGGATGCTAATTATGAATTACTTTCACTTTGTCAGTGGTATTGGCTCAAAGCTTACCTCCTGTCTCTTGCTCATTCCTTAGGTTTAAAGCCCACCATGCACTGCACCAGCTGATGGAAGACAGTCGAGACTCCCTGGTCCTAATTTTCCTTCAGGACGTCACTGACTATCGCCTGAGCCGGTCTCTCCTGATACGGCGAAGCATGCTAAAGTCACGCTGCATTGTCCACTGGCCCTTGCAGAAGGAACGCATTGTCGCATTCCACCAGAAACTGATGATAGCATTAAACTCCAGCAACAGGGTCGGCTAAAGCCTGTTAGCAGGCCGTACGGTTGCCTTTAGTGACTGAAACCCCTCCTTGGCAGTTGCGTGGCTAGCATGGTTAAGGGTTTTTGAGTTACTAGTGAGTTACAGAGTGATCTACCAACCTCACTGTTTGCTGGCTTGCGAGAGAATCAGCTAAATCAGTGAGTTGTTGCTTGTATTGACAAAACAGGGAATATGCTAACAGTGTTCTTTCTGCAGTGATAAAAGACCTGCATGTTCTGAGGGTGGGGTTACATTTCTAAGTGCACTTAAAAGGCCAATCTGTCGATCTGTTCATATTAATTTTTTCATTTTCTTCATAAAACTAGGTGTTTCACACTTAGTCGGAATACAGAGTTGTAGGTAAAGAAATGCTGATGGTTCTACAATGCATATTTTGCACTACTTGGTGCTCAGAGGATGACATGGTCTTCGTCAATATTACCCGATATGAGCTCAAATCTAGAGAACTGAGCACTTATTTTATTTAATTTCCAGTCAAGGTATTCATTGTTAAGTGTCAGTAAAAAGCAGAAAACACATAAATTACTCAGCACCTCAACAACTAAACATAACATCCCATTGTTTCAGCATTTAGTCTGTTCACTCTTTGCCTTTATTACAGCTTCCATTCTTTTTGGGAGGGATATTTTTCCACACCTCCAAAGTTCAGTCTTAAAGTTAGTTTGCTTCTCCAGCTTTCTTTGTTTGATTTGCACGTTGTCTTTTTCTCAGTAAAAGCAGTTTATTGCTTTGTAGCGCCCTCATGTGGCTGGGATAAGCAGGGTGAAGTGTATGGCAGGGTTTTTCAACCACTTGGACCCTCTGGTGATCAAGGAGAGGGAGCCAGTGGTCTGTAGTGGGCTGGCGATGGCACTTTGACAGAAATAATTGGCTTAAAAATAAGAAAGAAATGTTTTTAAACAATATTAATACAAGCTATGAAAAAAGTCTCAAATTATCCACAACTGAATGATTGGAGGTGCAGGATCATTCCGCTGAAATAGCCACCATTCCGCCTGATTTCTGGGGTAAAATAAGCTTATATTAGCCTGATATTTTGATATCATATGCAAACGTGTGGCACCCAAACATTGCGGTGTTGAAACATTTCCAAAAATTATTTATTTAAGTATTTTTTTATTTTCCCGTGTGTTTTCCATAGCGGTGTCCATCTTGCTCTTTATAAAAGGGATCAGTGGCCATAGGAGAGCTTAAAATATGCATTATCGTAATGCAAACTGCCAACTAATCACTGTTTATTCATTGAAGGGTCAATTTCAGTTGATGATTTTGAGTGTAATCAAGTTCAGTAAATGAACTGTTACAGCCCCACTGAACTGTATACATACTGGTAACTATGGAAACTTGATCATCTGCGTTCTTTACTCACCACAATGGAACGGTTCTCCATTTTACTGGAAGCAGTTCTGCATCATTTCTGAACTAAGCATGATTAATTTGCACTATAGAAGCTTAAATGTTGTACTTTTCTCCGTATCGTGTTTACACTGATGATATGATGTTAATACTGTGTG
The DNA here is from genome assembly GCF_904425465.1 of Colossoma macropomum. Classification (NCBI taxonomy): domain Eukaryota; kingdom Metazoa; phylum Chordata; class Actinopteri; order Characiformes; family Serrasalmidae; genus Colossoma; species Colossoma macropomum. The sequence goes on along the minus strand of NW_023494796.1, from coordinate 2,860,790 downwards.
TAAATAATCTTTGCTGATATTTCAGAAGCCTTAAAGATGACTGTCATTTCCATTGCTCAGGCTTTGTTAGTTGTGCTATACTGCCATCTAGTGGTGTTTTGTGGATGAGTTAACTTTTTTTTTTTTGATAAAATGCAAAAAAGCCTGTTAATAAGTTCAAGAAATACAGAAAAAAATATAAAAAATGCTTAATTTGATGAACTAATCTGATTTACAGCTCACTGACATCTGCACCCACATTTTCAGACTAAACATTTCCTACAGATGATGCACTTCGATTATGGCCCTCAACTTCAGTCAATTCTCTGAAATAATTTAACTTTTTTACAATCATCTTGTCTCCCGAATGGCAAACTTGTGTAATGTAACTCCATTGTTTCCTAAACTGACTTTGGGTTTTATTCAGTTTGTACAGTAAATCTGCTGCTCTTTGAAATGTGCTCTTCTGTAACTACAGTAAATTTCCACTGTGGCTAATATCCGTCACAGCCAGCCCTCCACTGTGGAACTGAAACCCACTGTGTTGAATGAACATCTGGGTACAGTGGTCATTTGGGCTTCCACTGGATTTTTACATACATTTTAGGTCTTCAGCGCCAGGTATTAAACCAGTGCTGTAGGAGCTGACATTGGACATTGTAAGTGTTAATCCAACCCTGTAACAGTTACTGGAAAACTGTAGCATTCTAATGCAATGTTATAGCAGTTAATCTAGCACTGTAGGTGTTAATCCAACATTGTAAGAGTTATTTCAACACTGCCAGTGTTAATCCAACACTGCAAATTAATTTAGCACCATAGGTGTTAATGCAACGCTGTACAGTGTTGTTAATCCAACGACACTAAGAGCTGTTAATCCAACACTGCAAGAGTTCATTCGACACTGTAGGTGTTAATCCCACAATGCAAGAGATAATTTAGCACTGTATATGTCGATCCAACAATGCAAGCGTTAATTCAACACTACACTTTTTAACCCAACACTGCAAGCGTTAAACAAACACTGTATGTGTTAATCCTGAAAGAGTTAATTTAGCACTATAGGTGTTAACACTATAGATTGTTGTTATTCCAACACTGCAAGAGTTGATTCAACACTGTAGGCATTAAATAAACACTGTAGGTGTTAATCCAGCACCATAAATTAATGCAGTATCATAGATTACATTCAACACTAGCACTCATTCACATAAAACTCAGAATGCGACTGAATGAGGACACTTTCTATTTTCACTGCCATCTTTTGCACAGTGGTGATTAATAGACCCATGAGTGGCTCCATAGGTTTACAGATAAGAGCCCACAGGTCAAAGGTAGCCAATAATATGGTGTAGTTGTGTGGGGGCTTGTGTGGTCAATTCAACATTGCAAGAATTAATCCAACACTGTGGGTGTTAATCCACCCTGCAAGAGTTAATTTTGCCCTATATGTATTAATTCAACACTACATATTTCTTAATATAATAAAACTAAGAGCAGTTAATCCAACACTGTAAGAGTTAATTTAACACTATGGGCCTTAATCCAACACTGTAAGAGTTAATTTAACACTATAGGTCTTAATCCAACACTGTAAGAGTTAATTTAACACTATAGGCCTTAATCCAACACTGTAAGAGTTAATTTAACACTATAGGTCTTAATCCAATGCTGCAAGAGTTAACTGAACACTGTAGGTGTTAATCCAACACCAGTTAATGCAATACCATAGAATTAATTCAACTCAAACATTTAAACAGGTTATTCACTTAAAACTAGGAATGTAACTGTATGAGGACACTTTTTTTTGCTGCTATCTCTTGTATAGTGATAATTAACAGACACATGGTTCGTTCTATAGGTCTACAAATAAGTTGGTCAATAATATGAAGTAGTTGGGGGCTTGTATGGTCAATTCAGCTTTGGAACATTTAATTCAACACTGTAGGTATCAAATAAACGCTGCAGGTGTCAGTCCAACACTGCAAGAGTTAATTCAGCAGTGTAGGTGTTAATCCAACACAGGAGTTAATGCAGTACTGCAGAATTCATTCAACACTAACATTTAAACAGGGAATTCAATTAAAACTCAGAATGCGACTGAATGAGGACACTTTCATTTTTTCATTTTTTTGTCTTTTGCACAGTGGTGATTAATAGACCCATGAGTGGCTCCATAGGTTTACAGATAAGAGCCCACAGGTCGAAGCAATAAGTAGCCAATAATATGAAGCAGTCATGTGAGGGATTGAATTGTCAGTTCAACACTGCAAGAGTTCATTCAACACTGTAGGTGTTAATCCAACACTGCAAGAGTTCATTCAACACTGTAGGTGTTAATCCAACACTGCAAGAGTTCATTCAACAATGTAGGTGTTAAATAAACACTGTAGGAGTTATTTTAACACTACAGAGCGATGCTAATCCAACAACACTAAGAGTTGTTAATCCAACCCTACAAGAGTTAATTCAACACTGTATGTGCAAACGCAACACTACAAGGGTTTATTCAACACTGCAGGTGTTAATCCAACACCACAAGAGTTAATTCAACACTGCAGGTGTTAATCCAACATCACAAGAGTTAATTCAACACTGCAGGTGTTAATCCAACACCACAAGAGCTAATTCAACACTGCAGGTGTTAATCCAACACCACAAGAGTTAATGCAGTACCGCAGAATTCATTCAACACTAACATTTAAACAGTAGTTAATTAAAATTAGAAATGTGGCTGTTTGAGGACACTTTCATTTTTTTACAGCTGTCTTTTGCATTTAATAGACCCAGTGTCTCCATAGGTTCACTGATAAGAGCCCACAGGTCAAAGGTAGCCAATAATATGAAGCAGTCATGTGGGGGCATCGTCAGTTCAACATTGCAAGAATTAAGCCAACACTGTAGGTGTCAATCCAACACTGCCAGAGTTCATTCAACACTGTAGGTATTAAATAAACACTGTAGGTGTCAATCCAACACTGCCAGAGTTCATTCAACACTGTAGGTATTAAATAAACACTGTAGGTATTAACACTGTAAGAGTTCATTCAACACTGTAGGTATTAAATAAACACTGTAGGTGTTAATACAACACTAAGAGTTCATTCAACACTAGGTTTTAAATAAACACTGTAGGTGTTAATACAACACTAAGAGTTCATTGAACACTAGGTTTTAAATAAACACTGTAGGTGTTAATACAACACTAAGAGTTCATTTAACACTAGGTATTAAATAAACACTGCAGGTGTTAATACAACACTAAGAGTTCATTCAACACTGTAGGTATTAGACACTGTAGGTGTTAATACAACACAGAGTTCATCCAACACTAGGTATTAAATAAACACTGTAGGTATTAATCCAACATTGTAAGAGTTCATTCAACACTGGGTATTAAATAAACACTAGGTGTTAATATAACACTGAGAGTTCATTCAACACTGTAGGTATTAAATAAACACTGTAGGTGTTAATCCAACACTGTAAGAGTTCATTCAACATTGTAGGTATTAAATAAACACTGTAGGTGTTAATATAACACTGTAAGAGTTCATTCAACACTGTAGGTATTAAATAAACACTGTAGGTGTTAATATAACACTGTAAGAGTTCATTCAACACTTTAGGTGTTACTTCAACACCACAGAGTGCTGCTAATCCAACTAGGGGTGCAACGATTATTTGACTTAGTCGACTAAAATTGACGACCAAATTAGTTGGCAACTAATTTAGTAGTCGATTAGTTGGTGACGTCATTACACGTCTTTCTCACACTCACTAGGAACGTTCTGACATTACCGCTCACTGGAGAGTTAGCAGCAGCGCGACGGCAGCCTCGAGAACAGAATCCTAAAGGTGTGGAGCTAAACTCAGTGAAAAGGTTGTAGCTGTGCTGTCTGTAAAGCCTTAGCTGGCTATGGGAGCTCCTCCCCCACGCTGGAGCGTCTGAAGAGGAAACTCGGCTCACTGGATGAAGAAGATTCAGCTCGGTAAGATACGCCGCGTCCCAAACCGCATACTAGCTCACTAAATAGTGTGTAACAATAGCGCATATACCATGAGAGGTGCACTCATTAGTGCAGTGTGTGAAGTACAGAAGTGTGTGGTTTGGGACGCGGCGATAGTTGTGCTAGTGAGCTAGATAGCTAATGCTAAATTCCGTCCTACTTCATGCTCTGAGCTGAGCTGGAACTTCTTCTATTCCGAAATGCATTTTCTCTGGAATCGGTAACGGAGTTGGAACAGAGGAGCAAGAAACTGTTAATCACAGTGACTCTGTTCACTTTCCAGATATCGAGGCTGCCGGTGCGTTCAGATTCGCCGAACATGGGAGAGCGACTGCAAACAGGTCTCTGCTCTCCGCGAACGCTTGGCCCCACTCGCTAACGGTTTCAGGAGGTAGTTCTCAGCGGACACACAGGGCAGCTGGACGAAGGGTGACCGCTGAAATGAAGCGTTTAGACTAAAACCGTTCATATTTAACTGTTCATAAAGAAGCTTTCCACAAACATTCTCCAGTTTCCCCTCCATCAGAGCGTCTCCTCTACAGCGGAGTGTCCGCTCTCAGAGGAGATCAGGCCTCTCACAGGAGCCCAGAGACGCTGACGTCCCTCCGGTTCAGTAAAGACCTGAGACTGTAGAGTTTAGTTTCAGCAGAGTTTGGACAGACAGCAGAGCACAGAGCACAGACTGCACTGTTTACAGTTAACGTTTAGATTTAGATTGACTTTTATTCATCTGATTAAAGGAAAACTGATTTGGTTTTGTTCTGTTTTCTTGCTGCTACTTTGCACATCCTTGGTAATAAATTTTGACAGGAAAAACACATTGGAGTTTAATTTTTTAATCTTCTGTCTTGGCAGGAAAATTCATTAAAACGGTGATTTTTTTAAAAGGTATTCATCTTTATTGTCTTCATTGTTAGTAAATAAAACAGCCTCAAGCTAAATTTAAAAGTTAATAGCTACATAAAAGTTATTTGGTAATGTAATGATCCAAACAATCGATTATTCGTTTCAGTAATCGATCGATTAATCGACTATCAAATTAGTCATTTGTTGCAGCCCTGAATCCAGCAACACTAAGAGTTGTTAATTTAACACTGCAATCGTTGATTCAACACTGTAGGTGTTAATAAAACGCTACAGGACTTCATTTAACACTGTAGGTATAAAGTCAACACTGTAGCTGGTAATCCAACACCTTAATAATTCATGGAATATCAGAATTCATTCAGTACTAACACTCATTTACATAAAACCCAGAATGCAACTGTATGAGGACACTTTCTTTTTTACTGCCATCTTTCATGCAGTGGTGATTAATAGACCCATGAGTGGCTCCATAGGTTTACTGATAAGAGCCCACAGGTCAAAGGTAGCCAATAATATGATGTACTTGTGTGGGGGCTTGTGTGGTCAATTCAACATTGCAAGAATTAAGTCAACACTGTAGGTATTAATCCAACACTGCAAGAGTTAATTCAGCACTATAGGCCTTAATCCAACACCGCAAGAGTTAATTCAGCACTATAGGCCTTAATCCAACACCGCAAGAGTTAATTCAGCACTATAGGCCTTAATCCAACACCGCAAGAGTTAATTCAGCACTATAGGCCTTAATCCAACACCGCAAGAGTTAATTCAGCACTATAGGCCTTAATCCAACACCGCAAGAGTTAATTCAGCACTATAGGCCTTAATCCAACACCGCAAGAGTTAATTCAGCACTATAGGCCTTAATCCAACACCGCAAGAGTTAATTCAGCACTATAGGCCTTAATCCAACACCGCAAGAGTTAATTCAGCACTATAGGCCTTAATCCAACACCGCAAGAGTTAATTCAGCACTATAGGCCTTAATTCAACACCGCAAGAGTTAATTCAGCACTATAGGCCTTAATTCAACACCGCAAGAGTTAATTCAGCACTATAGGCCTTAATTCAACACCGCAAGAGTTAATTCAACACTATAGGCCTTAATTCAACACCGCAAGAGTTAATTCAACACTATAGGCCTTAATCCAACACCGCAAGAGTTATTTCAGCACTGTAGGCCTTAATCCAACACTGCAAGAGTTATTTCAGCACTGTAGGCCTTAATCCAACACTGCAAGAGTTATTTCAGCACTGTATGTGTTAATGTCATCATTGTAAGAGTTAACTGAACACTGTAGGTGTGGATTTAGCACTGTAGGTGTTAAACCAATACTTCAAGTTATTTCAACACTGTAGGTGTAAATCCAAAACTGCAAGAGTTAATTCAACACTGTAGATGTTAATTCAATGCTGCAAAAATTAATTCAAAACTGGAGGTGTTGGCCCAACACTGCAAGAGTGATTTCAGTGCTGTGTGTGTTAATTTAATTATTATGCGTTAATTCAACACTGTAGGTGTGAATTTAACACTGTAGATGTTAACCCAACACGGCAAGAGTTAATCTAATACTGTCTGTGTTAATCCAACACTGCAAGAGTTAATTGAACACTGTCAGTGTTAATCCAACACTGCAAGAGTTAACTGAACACTGTAGCTGATTGTTCAGCACTGCAACATTTAAGCAGGGTAGACACTCCAAACGGAATGTGGCTGTTTGGGGGCAGGTTCAGTTTTCACTGCTACCTTTCACACAGTGGTGATTAATAGACCCAGGGTGGTTCTGTAGGTTATAGATAAGAGCCCACAGGTCAAAGGTAGACAAATATACGACCATTACATAACAGAAGTATTGTAAGGGTGCTTGTACAGGTCATGTGTGGGTCAAGTTCAGTGCACTTGGCTATGGAACTTTCTGCACTGGGATTGGTTAGTGCTGCGTCACCTCCTCTACACTAGGATTGGCCAACTGTACACTCCCTCCTGTGATGTGATTGGCTAGTAGTGCTTTTGTTTTCATTTGTTTAGAGATGGTTGTTTTAGAGACAGAATAGCCAGTAGTGCAGTGAACGGTTTGTCCGTGTGAACTACTGGCTAATTCCAGCAAGAGGCAGGACATTAGTTTGCCCAATCATAGCACAGAGGGCGGAGTCTTCGGGGCAAAATAAAGCAACGCAGTGGTTCTGCTGCATCACTGCAGAAAGATGGGGCTAATTTTGGGCGCCTACACTGTGGGCTTTGTGGGCGCGGCTGCCTGCATCCTGCTGCTCACCTGGCTGACCTACCAGCTGCTGAGCGGCTACCTGCACAGCTGGAAAGAGCTGAAACCCATCCCAGGCATCGGAGTCCCATATCCACTGCTGGGCAACGCGCTGCAGTTCAAGTCCAATGCAGGAGGTAAGAGGTCAGGCGTCACCTGGTATAGAGTAGAATCAACAATTAGAAACGTTTCCTTGCCTGACGGAGCAGAAATAGTAGATCTGAATTACTGCAAAGCTGGAAGGGGACCAATTTATCCCATTGTGAGAAACAAACTAGTCCGAGGGAACCTGAGGAACCGTTAGCTTCAGCATGAAGCCTCCCAGGTCCACCATGGCATAAACATCTCCAGTACACAAAATTCAGGATTTCAATTCATACAAGTTGTGTTTGTAGGAAGAAGAGCAGATATTTCATTACTGTTTGAGATGAAAATGTTTTGTTGTGTCTACATCATTTATTAGAATAGAAAGCTTAAACATTTTTGGCATTTTTTGGTAAATCAGACATTATTATATATATATAACTATGTAATTGATTATGTATTTATGTAACTGCATTTTGGGCTGGTTTCCCAGATGTGCATTAAGTGTAGTCATAGGCTAAATAACAGTGCCAATGGTGAACTACCATTTGAGCAATCTCTTTTAGTAGGTTTAGGCCTAATCTGGGTCTGGGAAACTGGCCTTTGGACAGTTATGTATGATAAACGTTAATATCGCTGCTGTCGGAACAAAACCTTGTATCTCCAAAATGCTAACTTTACAGGAGGAGGAAAAACATACTTTATTTTTAATGTAAGTCAATGGAACCAGGCGTCTTTCCAAGTCATTCTGGGTCATTTCTTTTGGTCCATTCATCATGAAATTTACACACAATGTAAAGACCAACAGGCGTTTTCAGATTATGTCAAAAAATGAAAAACGTCGAAAATGGAGATACGAGGCTTTGTCCCGACAGCAGTGACATACAGTGAAAGAACAAGCATAACTACAGACTTTTGCAGTTTAAATGGAAAAGAAATCAACGCAGTGGTTACAAATCTGTGTCTCAGACTTCTTCTGTCAGCTGGTCGGCTACACCAAGGAGTTTCAGAACACCCCTCTGCTGAAAGTGTGGGTTGGACCAATACCGTTCCTCATCCTCTACCATGCGGAAACCATTGAGGTATTCGCCTTCACTGCTTTATAGCCCAGAGAAACTGGGACAGTTCATCAACTACATAGCTTAGTTTCATAGCGCTTACAGAATAACTCCACAATTAGAGCCAGGCATGCATGTGATTGGCTGAGAGGAATCCACCTTATTCCACCTTAGTAACCTCTACCACTGACTAACAAGACCATAAAATGGAACGACAGAAAATATAAGAGAAAATGTAAATAAAAAATGGTAATATTTCAAAAATGATTCATATTTCAACTATTTTCCAACCCTTAGCATTAAACAGACTGTGAACTGTTTTGGTTACTGTGTCTTTAAGACTGGCATATGTAAATGAGTTCTGTCCTGATTGGCTGCCCCGTATTGTGTCTCATTCAAAAGTCCAGGCTGAAACACTCCTTATAACTTCAGCATGAATGGGCGGGGCTAATCCCTTTACAGGGGACTGTAGCATTAGGAGTCTTGCCCAAGGACTCTTAACAGTGCAATATGATGTGTTTTCCCATTACTGGTTTTTGTGACATCACAAATCAGTCTATTCAAAATGGGCTGTTTTCCAGCGTAGTCTTCATAGGTGGACCGTATCAGGTGGGGACATCACATATACCAACAAGACATAACATTAAAACACCTCCTTGTTTCTACACTCACTGTCCATTTCATCAGCTCCACTGACCATTTCACTCTGAGTGAGGCTGTATGGTCAGTGGAGCTCTGGGCGCTTAACATCAGTAATAATAATGGAGCTATATTTATTTATTTATTTATTTATTTATAATGATATATGATCTATATATACACACACATCACTCTCAGGTCTAGTGTTTACAGGCCTTGAGCTCCTGTACAGATATAACAGAGCAAGGTTCAGCATTGGGGCACAAACACAGACGCGACTCTGTCTCAGATAGAGAACCTGCACCTTTCACTCAGCGTCTCGGACAAACCCGCAATAAAACAATCAGTTATGTAAACATCCAGGCCCTTATTACGCACCTTATACGTGTCTGTTATGTAACCTGAACGGCTGTAATGGCCAGACTATATGGATTATGATAACCTCAGCTGGATTAGTTATACTGTATGGTACACTAATCAGAGTTAGTGGCTTCAGTTACACTCAGTATTAAGACTGACAGTTTGAAAATGTACAGCGACACGACTCGTCTCACCTTCAGGGGTGAGAGCACAGCTTAATGTGGTTAACATATAACCTGCTCTCTGTCTGTCTCTCTCTCTGTCTCTCTCTCTCTCAGACGGTTCTGAACAACCCCGTCCACATGGATAAGGCCTATGCCTATAAGTTCCTGCACCCATGGCTAGGCACTGGACTGCTGACCAGGTATAAGGAAAAATTAAAAAACACAAACTAATCAATACTTGTCCTACAACAAATGACTGAACTACTTCGCTGAAAAAGCAAAGGTTATTAAAAGGGATAATTTGTTGTAAACAAAATTTTTCACCCCCCCCAGAATGTTGCTATGTTACTGCATTAGAATTCACTATATTTCATTGTTACTGCCATTAAAACTATCGTGTTACAGTACAGTGTGACAAGATACTGGCATTTACAGTAGCTCGTTACATTACGACAGTACTGCCATTAAAATGACCTTGTAACTCTACAATATAACAAGTTACGGCCACTTAAAGTAAACTGTTACATCACCGCATCTTTACATTACAGTGTTACTGGCCTTTTTACAACAATGTTGTCATTAGAAATAACCTGTTATGCTACAATAATATTGATATTAAAGAAACTTGCATTACAACATTAAAGCAGCTGATAACGTTACTGTTATAAAATCTACCTTGTTACATCACAACATCATTTCTCTTCAAAGTAACTTGTTATATTGGAACATTACAACATTATTGCCATTGAACAGCCGTGATACACTACAACATCACTGATATTAAAGTAACTTGTTAAATCAACATTATTGCCATTATAAGTAATTATAACAGTGCAACGTTACTATCAATGAAAGAGGCTTGTTACATTACAAAGTAATAAATTACTGCCACATTACATTACGGCCGTTAAAATGGCCTTGCTGCACTGCAATATTACGGCCGTTATAATGACCCTGTTGCAATGCAATATTACGGCCGTTAAAAAGACCCTGTTGCACTGCAATATTATGGCCATTAAAATGGCCTTGCTGCACTGCAATATTACGGACGTTAAAATGACCCTGTTGCACTGCAATATTACGGACGTTAAAATGACCCTGTTGCACTGCAATATTACGGCCGTTAAAAAGACCCTGTTGCACTGCAATATTACGGCCGTTAAAAAGACCCTGTTGCACTGCAATATTACGGCCGTTAAAATGACCCTGTTGCACTGCAATATTACGGCCGTTAAAAAGACCCTGTTGCACTGCAATATTACGGCCGTTAAAAAGACCCTGTTGCACTGCAATATTACAGCCGTTAAAATGACCCTGTTGCACTGCAATATTACGGCCGTTAAAATGGCCTTGCTGCACTGCAATATTATGGCCGTTAAAATGGCCTTGCTGCACTGCAATATCACGGCCGTTAAAAAGACCCTGTTGCATTGCAATATTACGGCCGTTAAAAAGACCCTGTTGCACTGCAATATTACGGCCGTTAAAAAGACCCTGTTGCACTGCAATATTATGGCCGTTAAAAAGACCCTGTTGCACTGCAATATTACGGCCGTTAAAAAGACCCTGTTGCACTGCAATATTACGGCCATTAAAATGACCCTGTTGCACTGCAATATTACGTACGGTGGTTCAGGTGTGCAGTTTCAGCGATGCTAACAGGGGCTATAAGCTTCTAGTGTGTAAAGAAGGAAACTTGGCTGATTAACTACCTTTGGGTTAAAATGAGTAAAAATGGGGAAAAATGTGTAAATTTGATTTTCTGTCACTTTAAACCAGAACAGGATGCTGGGAAATGTAGTTAATCCTTTGAAACCAGCTGCTCAGTAGTCTGAGATACAGAGATGCATTTTTTCCCCTGCTATAGCTGCTTTTCTCGCATCTCCGACAGGAAACTTTCCTCAACATTAGAGCAGTTTCCTGTAAAATGTCTCTTAATGTCTGATTTTTCACAAGGCTGAAGTCGCTTCTCACTCACCAGCTTCATGTTCCAACCTTCACAGTCCACCTTAAATGGTGCAGCAGTTACATACTGGCACCTCAGGCACCATTTAAGGTGGACTGGGAAAATCTGAATGAGAAGCTGGCGAATGAGAAACTTCCAGACTTTTCAGTGTTTCAGTTTTCTGTTGCAGATTAAACGTATCAGGAAACCAGCTGGTCTGATTATAAACACTAAAGTCCATTCGTCTCAATGCTGGTCTTATGTCTCTCTCTTACCTTCTCGTAGCTACTAGCTGGGTGAGACTCTTCTGGACAGTAGCTGCCTTCATATATTAGAAGCATCCCATAAAAACGACACTGCGCAGAAAAAAAAGGGCCTGAAAACAAAAAAAGTAAAAACTTCAAATGACGTATTTTAGTTCAAAGGGTTTTGTGGATTTTTTGGTACTTTTTTTTACCGTTTAACGTATTTTTTTATACTGTAACTGTAAAACATTAAACTCATTTTTTGTGTTACTGTGGTTTAATGGGCTAATTCATGAATACAGTGTGTAGAAAAACTGATTCAGTGAGGTTTTATGAGCTGAGGTTGTGCTGAATCAGGGGACATATAACACTTAATGGTTTAATGGTCAGAAAAAAACAATGAAAGTGCAAAACGTAAAATTAAAATCGATCTTAATGGATTAAACTGTTTAGTCAGAGATTAAATGAAAATGTAGAATAACAGAGAATCTCTCTCTCTCTCTCTCTCTACTCTCTCTCTCTCTCTGTCTCTCTCGCTCTCTCTCTCTGTGTCTCTCTCTACTCTGTCTCTCTCTACTCTCTCTCTCTCTGTCTCTCTCGCTCTCTCTCTCTGTGTCTCTCTCTACTCTGTCTCTCTCTCTCTCTTTCTGACTCTCTCGCTCTCTCTCTGTGTTCTTCTCTGTCTCTCTCTCTCTCCCTCTGACTCTCTCTCTGTCTCTCTCTCTCTCTCTCTCTCTCTGTCTCTCTCTCTCTCAGTACAGGTGATAAATGGCGGCGCAGGCGGAAGCTGCTGACCCCCACCTTTCATTTCTCCATCCTGACTGAGTTCCTGGAGGTGATGAATGAGCAGGCGGAGGTCCTGATAGAGAAGCTGGAGAAGAAGGTGGGCAAAGACCCCTTCAACTGCTTCAACTACATCACCCTCTGCGCCCTGGACATCATCTGCGGTGTGTGTGTGTGTGTGTGTGTGTGTGTGTGTGTGTACGTGTTTGTGTGTGTGTGTGTGTGTGTGTGTGTGAAACAATGGTTCCACTGCTGAAGTGATATCTGGTCAGCAGGAATCCTGTGACCCGAACTGACCAGAGTAAATGGGGTAGAGGGCGGCTGATAAATCTTCAGTGTTGACAAATCTTTTAAAAATCATATATATATATTTATACAACAGTTCCGCCACGCGAGCTGATTGGTTGAGCAGCGTTCTAACTGTGCTGTTATTTCACCATAACATCACGTCTTTATCACAAACACTGCATCACTCCGCTGAGACGCCAAACGACTCTGACAGCTGTAGGAGACGCTAAAGCCATTTGAACGTTTTTACTTCTTACTTTGCCACAAACAGAAAATGGACACTTTTAGGATCACATTTGACCGACAGCCGATTTGGTCAGACTCTGAAGATGAGACGACACTAAATTCCCAAACTGTCATCACCACTGAGCAGCTTTTCAGTCGGCAGCTGTGACAGAAGAACAGCTGAACAACCTGGAATCAGCCAGAAATGAACCCAACACCATTCGCCAAACTAAATGGGCTGTAAGATGCTTTACAGACTGGCTGGAACAAAACAACATTAATACTGATCTGGAAAAACTGACAAAACTGAGCTAAACCTGATATTGGGCAGTTTTATGGCTCAGTCTGTACTGAAAATAGTACCTTGTTCCATTACAGCATTACTTCTATCGTGTCATCTTTAGTACCAGACCACGTTTTACCCCTTTAACGCTCCACACTGTGTATGGTTACAGATACACCACAGGCTGCACTGGTCTGCTTTTAATGCCTTTGCATTCTTTACAAAAGCTGTAAGTGAGGATAGAACTTTTAAAACTAAACTGAATTTGAGTTGCAGCACCAAAACACACTGTTGTTAATTAATATTATGGTATTATTATATTATACTGTCTAATATTATAACATCATGACTGTCTGGGTGTTACAGAAACAGCCATGGGGAAGAAAATCTACGCCCAGAGCAACTACGACTCCGAATATGTGCGCAGTGTGTATCGGTAAGTGGTCAAAGAGCAAAGTCACACCAGAAGGGATGAAAAGGACGATGAATGAATAAGTGGATAAAGGGATGAATAAAAGATGGATAAGGAACAGAGAGAGTGAACACATTTGTCTAAGTGCTTCTGAGTCTGGAGTATTGATTCGTGCAGACGTTCAGAGCAGTGTGTGTGTGTGTGAGTGTGTGTGTGTGTGTGTGTGTGTGTGTGTGTGTGTGTGTGTGTGTGTGTGTGTGTGTGTGTGTGTGTGTGCATACGCAAGGGCATGTGTGTGTTTTAGAGACATGTTTCACAATCCTGTCCCTGCGCCAAAACCCCCCCCCCACTCATGAGGTCATGAGCAAAATCATCATGAGATTAAAATGCATGTGATTCAGCAGAAAATGTAGCACAGTAAAAGGCATATAAACACACTGGCCACTTTATTAGAAACACCCAGCCTGTACTTTCACTCACTGGCCACTTTATTAGAAACACCCAGCCTGTACTTTCACTCACTGGCCACTTTATTAGAAACACCCGCCTTGTACTTCCACTCACTGGCCACTTTATTAGAAACACCCGCCTTGTACTTTCACTCACTGGCCACTTTATTAGAAACACCCGCCTTGTACTTTCACTCACTGGCCACTTTATTAGAAACACCCACCTTGTACTTCAACTCACTGGCCACTTTATTAGAAACACCTGCCTTCTCTCTAATAACTTGGCCAGGGGGTGGACATACATGGTGGGTGTTTCTAATAATAACAACTGTGAAAGCAGTGTGAAACTCCCCGTCTCTGATTGGTCCAGGATGAGTGACATCATCACCAGGCGCCAGCGGATGCCGTGGTACTGGCCGGACTTTGTGTACAACTACTTCGGGGAGGGCAGAGAGCATGACCGCAGCCTCAAGATCCTGCACTCCTTCACTGAAAGCGTAAGTGTCTCTAGTTTATTTTACACAGCGCTGTGTTAATAAAAATAAGTAATATAAGCAAAATAATCAAATAAAATAGACAGTGTAACGCAGGTCATTGAGGTCATTGGTCACTTTGTTTGATGGATATGCAGGTGATTCACGAGCGGTCAGAGTACATTTCTTACATCGAGTCGGACAGCGAATCGGATCAGGGCATGAAGAAGAGGCGGGCGTTCCTGGACATGCTGCTGAAGGCGCAGGACGAGGACGGGAACAACCTCAGCCACCGAGACATCCAGGAGGAAGTGGACACCTTCATGTTTGAGGTCAGAGTGCAGCTGATCTGGGATCAGTATCTTCGAAACACGCGTACACCCAAGACTAATGCTGCCTTCTTATGTTCCCAGATGGTCCTTTTTGCCACACACAAAGTCGTAATTACAAAGCGTTTAATAGAACAGTTTGGCAAGAGATCTAGTTTATACAATTTACAACATAACACAGATGTGGTCAATCGGCCAGGACACAGTTGGAGTCCAAATTAGGTAACACCTATTTTGATGGTCCACTTTTTAACCACATTAACCACATCAACTAAAATATCTATTAAAGGAAACTGAACTTGATGCTGATCGTGATGGATTCTGTTAAATCAAACCCTAAACTCAACGTCAGCCCAAAACCGACACCCACTCCTGAACCTCACCCTGATCATGATGTTGATAATCGACTCTCACCAGAAAGTTTGTTTAATAATTTAGGTATCAGCAGATCATCTATAGGGGATCATCAAAATAGTGTGACCCCAAATTTTGCTTCTTTAGTTTAGAACCGGAGCCTCGTGGCTAACACTGCTAACACTGCTAACACTGGAAGTCAATAGTCACCCAAATATTTCCTGTAAATACAGGGATGATTCAAAAAGATTCATCTGATTTCAAAACGCTTTATTTGTACAACCGTGAGGCGTCTAGGAACCAATCACAATCCAATTGTAAGAGGGGGTCATAGAGTTTCTGACGGTCAGTGGAAGATGGCTCCCTTCAGTCTGAGAGGAGATGAGACCCCTGAGCAGAAAGCGTTCTGCGTTCTCCACTTCAATAAGAGTGAATCCGTCATAACTGTGCAGTGTGATTTTCGTGGTCAGTGAAGCTCCAACAGCTCAGAGCGTTCGTCGTTGGTTCCACAACACTGGATGATCTCCGAAATCACACTGAAAGAGCCGTGAGTGCAGCGACACCCGACATGCTCAATCCAGTATGGGATGAATCTGACTATGGTGTTGATGATGTCTGTACAGCTGGAGGAGGTTCATACTGAGACCTTGTACAATTACATAATAAACTTTATGCTCATTTAAACCATTTACAGTTCACTGCACTGATCTGTAATGATTTACAAGTGAAATTAATCATTTTGAAATCGGATCAATCTTTTTGAATCACCCTGTACATCCAAACTTCCCTCAAACCACATCCAGGTCTGTGCAGGTTTGTCGATGTGGTTTAGGACACAGTGTGACTCTAATGTTAACTAGTTAGCTAGCCTGATCTATTTTGGTGTCTTACTCTATTGTAAAAAAGTAAATGATGCAACAGCTGCAGCTGCAAATGTCGCTTCTAGGAAAATATAGACTTCCACTGACCAGTGAAACCATCCTTTTTTCTGCCATGATTAAAGGGTTAAAGGTCAGTAACACATTGGAAACTCAAAACTGTTTCCAGACTTGTGGTTATTTTAATTTGTAATTACTTTTAGTGCAGAAACTCGTATTTACGAAAATTCTGATATTGACTGCATAGCAGTTTCCAGTAGAGAGTTAGTTGTCCTAGATAATCAGGCTATAGCCCAGCATTACATCAGGCTGCAGCCCATTCCTGACAGAAGTGCAGTGCAACCCCTTTCACTGTAAAGCAAAAACAACGACCCAGTGAAGACAACATAACAGCGTTAAGACGAAGCCGAGATGAACAAAAACAATAAAAGCAACACAAAAACCCCAAACTGAAGCATACTAGGCTAAAGCAAACTGCCATGACGGGCAGAAACAGTGTTTATGGACTTTATATCCGACCTCTGATGACTCTAGCACTGAAGTAGACATTTACTTTGACATTTTGACACCGTCCATTTCAGCTTTTGTACTAAAAAAGCATTATAAAACCACTCATGACCGTTTTTTAATTTGTTTTGGGCAGAAAAGGCCAAAAAACACCATATCAATTTTACGCCTCCTCCAAGTACATCTTTTCGCTGCAACTGGAGCTTCAATGTCGAACGTTGGTGTGCTAACAACAAATTGAAGGCTCGAGGCACTAGCAGATAGCAGTGTTAGCAAAGCAGTGATTACAAGGGGTAAATAAGCAGCAGAGCTTGGCGGACACCGTAATCATTGACCGTAATACAGTGACAGAACTCAAAGAAAACAAATTTAATTTCACTACATTAGAATCTAAAACAGAAGCTGTTTTTTTCACACTTTTTGGTCACTTTTTGGTCATTTCATAGCATGTGTGCTATGGACTATAACACATCAGCTCAAGTTTAAGGTTTGCTTCAGCACTAAAATCCTGAAAGATAATGTCGTTAAACTGCTCAGTCAGCACTTCAGTGTGTTTTATCTAAATGTATTTGGCGGCCCCTCGTTGCAGGGACATGACACCACGGCCGCCGCTATGAACTGGGCCGTTCACCTGCTGGGCTCACATCCAGACGTGCAGAGGAAAGTTCAGCAGGAGCTGTTTGAAGTGTTTGGTGAGCAAATTCAGTACAGTTACAGTCTTTTATCTAAACCGGTCTGAGTACAGTGTGAGGGGACTGCAGCACTACACTGTATATTTATATAATAAACAGTTTCTGATATCACTGAATTACATCCACTGTAACAGGACATGAACTGTGATATATACATGTTATATGTTTGATGGCTGCTTGTAGTTATAGCTGTAGTTTTTATGACTGTGTAGGTGTGTAAATTATAGTAGGTGCTAAAAAACTTATAGTGGTTTGCAACACAATTTATATCAGTTACTGAATAATTTATATCAGTTGCTGAATAATTTAAAATAATGAATAAATTATAGCAGTTACTGAATAAATTACAGTAATTACTGTATCATTTAAAGTAATTAGTGAATAATTTATAGTGGCTACTGAATAATTCATAGTAGATACTCAATAATTCATAGCAGTTACTGAATAATTCATAGCAGTTACTGAATAATTTATAGCAGTTACTGAATAATTTATATCAGTTGCTGAATAATTTAAAAATAATGAATAAATTATAGCAGTTACTGAATAAATTATAGTAATTACTATATCATTTAAAGTAATTAGTGAATAATTTATAGTGGCTACTGAATAATTCATAGAGGATACTCAATAATTCATAGCAGGTACTGAATACTTAATAGCTTAGTGAGTACCTTATCGCAGATGCTGAATAGTTTGCAGTAGTTAGTGAATATTTACTGGTGTTTACTGGATCACTTGCAGGTGAGTCTGAGCGTCCAATCAACACAGAGGATCTGAAGAAGCTGCGATATCTGGAGTGCGTGATTAAAGAGGCGCTGCGGCTCTTCCCTTCGGTTCCCTTCTTCGCCCGCAGCATCTGTGAGGACACACACATCGGTCAGTAACGTTATACGCTACTGTTTACAGTAAAATCACTCGTTCAAATAATTCAGCTCTCGTGAACTAAACACCAGCAGGCTTTTTACAGTATTTAACGTCAATATTTAAATGATCAATAATACACTGTGACTATTTATTTACAGTCATTTATTAGCTGCGTCAAGCTGTGATCACCACAGCCTCAAGATCACCACTGAACCCGATTGTTCATTCATTCATATTAATGTGTAAAGACTATGAGGCCGTGTTGCTGACCGCGTGTTTGTATGTAGGGGGGTATAAGGTGCCCAAAGGAACTAATGCCATCATCATGCCCTACGCTCTGCACCGGGACCCCCGGTACTTCCCTGAACCTGAGGAGTTCCGGCCTGAGCGCTTTTTTCCTGAGAACACCGCAGGCAGACACCCATACAGCTACATCCCGTTCTCCGCCGGACTGCGCAACTGCATCGGTCAGTCGCTCTCCTCTCTGATCTTCTGTCTCTCAGTCAGTTTATTGAGATAATGGAAGATGACATTGATTCCAATGGAGTGTACAGTGAAAAAAACACCTGGGATAGCATATCAGTAGTCTAACAACACCTTAGCAACCACCTGGGATATCATAGCAGCACCTCAGCAACCACCCATAGCACACCTTACCATCTGGAATGCCATAGCAATACCATAGCAACCACCGGGGACAGCATAGCAGCACCTTAGCAACCATTTGGGATGTTATAATAATGCCTTAGCAACCACCTGTGATACCATAGCAACAGCCTAACAACACATTAGTACATTGAAAAAACACCTGGCATAGCATATCAGTGGTCTAACAACACCTTAGCAACCACCTGGGATACCATAGCAGCGCCTTAGCAACCACCTGGGATATCATAGCAGCACCTCAGCAACCACCTGAGATCCCATAGCAACACCTTACCATCTGGGATGCCATAGCAACACCATAGCAACCACCGGGGACAGCATAGCAGCACCTTAGCAACCATTCGGGATGCTATTATAATGCCTTAGCAACCACCTGTGATACCATAGCAACAGCCTAACAACACATTAGTACATTGAAAAAACACCTGGCATAGCATATCAGTGATCTAACAACACCTTAGCAACCACCTGGGATACCATAGCAACACCTTAGCAACCACCTGGGATGCTATAATAATGCCTTAGCAACCACCTGTGATACCATAGCAACAGTCAGACACCGCATTAGTACAATGAAAAAACACCTGGCATAGCATATCAGTTCCTTCAGCCATGCTAACTTGCATTACATTCATGTGCTAGCGACAGGCCTGCTGACCATTGGACAGTGTTTACAAGTACTGGTCACTCCTTTGAGCTCCGCTTTCACGATGTTGGACTCATCTAAATGACTCACTCTAGGTTCGTTCCCACCCTAATAAGTCTATGTTCCCACCACATTTAGCCCGTAATATGTCACGGTTGTGCCCAGATGGTCACAAACTCTCACGAACGACAGTCCTCGGACATACCTGGGAGGATTAGGACACAGCCCTTCAGACCCTGAAGCAGTGAAATCACTACCGTGGTGCCTCTCAGGCTGACAGGATCGCTGCTCTCTCTGTTGTTGTAGGTCAGCGCTTCGCGATGATGGAGGAGAAGGTGATTCTGGCCTCCATCCTGCGCTACTTCAACATCGTGGCATGTCAGAAGAGGGAGGAGCTGAGACCTGTGGGGGAGCTCGTCCTCAGACCAGAGCAAGGCATCTGGATCACCCTGCAGAGGAGACAACGCTAGCGCTAACTCACATAGTTAGCATTGCTAATTATGGCAAGATGTTGAAAAATAACTGATATGATACGTCACTGTACATGATGTGACACATTAAATCTTCATATCCAGTGTGATTGTGATGTTTATTGCTTTCTGGTTGCATATCTGCTAAGGCACATGTGTAGCAAGTAGCAAACCTGGTGCAGAAGCTAAAGAAGAATCTCACTCTCTCTCTCTCTCTCTCTCTCTATATATATATATATATATATATATATATATATTTTTTTTTTTATAGAGGTGAACTATGACTATTACAGCCATTAAAAAAAACTTGGTTGAAAAAGAAGAAAACCCACCGCTTCTATAATAATATGTATGTTAGCGCTAAGCTAACATTGGTGCACATGAACATTTTTTGTTTTCAGGACTTCCAGAAGGTCCAGAGTTGTTCCTGTTTTAAATCAAAACATGACTGGTTGATTACACTGGCAGTTCCTACGTACGTTGCTAGTTAATCTAACATGTAAGGCCTCCAGTTCAGCTCCTGAAGGCCTAGCCAATCGCAGAGCACACTAGGCTATATCTACATAGAAACAATGGACGATTAAATAATTTTCTGTTGGAAGATCTTGACAACATATACATTTTTTTATATGGAAAATGTATATAAAAAGAGAATACAGTGATGTGCAAATCATTTAAACCCTATATTAAATTGAAAATGGTGCAAAAACAACATATCAAATGTGAAACTGAGGAATTTTACTGTTTTTTTGAAAAATATATGCTCATTCTGAATTTGATGCCAGTAACATGTCTCAAAAAAGTGGAGACAAGACAACAAATGAGTGATACAGTTGTGTTATGATAAAAATACAACTTGTGGAACAACTAGTTAGGATAATTGGCAACAGGTCAGTAATATGATAGGGTATAAAAAGAGCATCACAGAGAGGCTGAGGCTTTCAGTAAAGATGGAAAATCACTGCATGGGCTCTGGAACACTTCCAAAACCACTGTCTGTGAAAACAGTTCATCACTGCATCCACAAAATACAAGTTAAATATCTAAAACACAAAGAAGAAACCAAATATAAACAGGATCTGGAAACGCTGCCACCTTCTCTGGGCCTGAGCTCATTTAAAATGGACTGAGGGGAAGTGGAAAAGTGTCCTGTGGTCCGACGAATCAACATTTGAAATTCTTTTTGGAAGTCATGGACACTGTGCTTGTTATTAGTGCACATGGCATGGGTGATGTGCTCATCTGTGAAGACACCATTAATGCTGAACGATATATACATGTTTTGGCAACATATGCTGCCATCCAGACGACGTCTTTTTCAGGGAAGGCCTTGATTATTTCAGCAAGACAATGTAAAACCACATTCTGCATGTATTACAGCAGCATTGCTCCGTATTAAAAGAGTCCGGATGCTAAAGCATTTTCAAATGAATAATAAAAACCCAAAGATTTGTTGTGTTTTCCATACATTTTATATGCATTACTTCAAAGCGAGTTATTTTCTCTCTAAACAAAACAAAAAAAAATTATTAGTAATTGTACCCAATGACTCTCGTTACCAAACTGACACTTCTGGTAAACTAACTAAAATTTTAAAAGTTTTTAAGACCAAAAATGACTGAGTAACAGGGTTGATCACAGATCATATTCCCTATCAAGTTGATATTAAGGAACAAAACAGTTTTAATCAAAATGTTTTGTTTGAAATTTTTGTTTCGAACCAGGCTCATTGAATTTTTGTACTTTTTTTTAGAAATAATTAAATATTAAAAAATTGAGTAACAGGGTTGTGAAATTAGCCTAAAATAAGCAGCATTTAGGAGTGGTTAGCTTTACTGGGTGCACATGTTGCATGCTAACTAGTAATAACAATACAGTTTTCATTAATCAAAAAATAAATATATATTTTTTTCTAACAATAATTTTGATAACAGGATTAAATGCTCAAGCTTTACTTATGCGGCCAAATCAGTTGTTAATTGAGAGAATAGAATGAAAATACTGACCTGTCTGATGGTCATTCTGCAGAAAACAAGATTATGTAAATTTCTGTATATATCATATACAGAAATAAATGGAATATTCCATGTTTTTGGAATAGAATAAATGGAATAAATAAAAAAAAAACAATAAAAAAATTATCTATTTCTATTCTGTTATCATTCTATTCTCTCAGTTTTTAGCTCTATTGTTAGAAAAAAAGAATATTTAATTTTTAAAGATGTATTTACTCATAATAAATAATATGAAATAAATGTAATGCTCCTTTTTTATGGACAGGAACAGGTTTAGGTAACAGAGTAGCTCATAAAATGTGTGAAACAGGTTAAAATAACTTTTTTGTTAAATACAGGGGAAATAATTTATTTCACATTAAATTGCTTGGAAATGAACCACTTAACACTGTAATTTGTGTTATCGGAAAATTTGAATGACTATATTTCATAGAGAAGTGTGATGTCCGTGAGGAGGGACAGTCCAAAATCACCATATTAAAGGTTTTGGGTGTTTCTGTGATCATTTAAATGCTAATTTTAATAACTTTATTACTAAATTACAGACCCTTTCATTTTTCACAGAAATAAAAACCCACCAGTCGTCACTTTATTGCTTTTAAAAAGGTAATAAGACAAACTGAACTTTATTGATGGAAAGTGCCGCCAGTGCAGGCTTTACCCTCCACACACGCTTATAACACCACGTTACACAGAGAGATGTTAAAAATATGCAACTGCTCAGTTTATAGGTCAGAGACGTCAGAGCGGCACCGTAACGAATGCTCGGACGGTAATGACCCTCGCTGATAAAGACAGCATGGCTAGTTTAGGGCCATTAGCCGCCATTATACAGTGAAAAATGAATACGGCCCAACTGTGTCGGCTGAGCAGTGAGTTACTGACGAGGTCTGGATGATCGCTTGGGCTAACGGAGGAGAGGAGGGCCGGGCGGCAATATACAGATATGAACTTAAGGGACGTTTAATGGACGCTACCGTTTCTCACCTCTGAAAATGTGAAACTGTAGATGAGGAAGGTTCTAGAAGTTCTAGAGTTGCCAGTTTTGTATTGTCTCTGCTAACATCCCTGCTGAAAAAAAGCAGCACAGCGTTGCTTAGCGTGCTGGTCTAAGCTGCTCAAAGCTGGCCTGGTGCTGGTTCAGCTGGTCACCCAGCATGGTCATGCTGGTTGACCAGCATACCAGCATCCAAAAACAACATATGCTGGTTTTTCTAGCAGGGTCGCCTGAATTAGCCACTGAAGTGTTTGCTAATTAGCTGCTAATCTGAATGAGGCAGCAGGAGCTCACCGAATTGTGTAGATTTTTAGCCCTTTAACTTTCCTTGGTAGAAACATTTTATCAGAGAAAACTGGTCTTTTCTGCCTTTTTCTTCAAATTGAGAACTTTGTAGCTGTTTGTTAGCGCTTGTGTTCCATGTAGGACCAACAGGATCTGACAAAAAACCTGGACACTGTCATACTGACAGACCACAGTTACCATACGCAGACCTAGATCTACAGCTGTTTACAGCACAACTCATTTTATTTCCTCAGTTTGCCTCAATCAGAGACGGGAGTTACCCTTAAAGAAAACATACCTATAGTAAACTTATCTTACCTGGTTTTCCATCTATATTCAGCACTTTCCTTTGCTTCAGCTATCAGTGGTCTCTGTTATTCAGTGAATGACTTGAACTCTTTGCATGACAATTTAAAGCTCAATCTGACCTGAAGCTCAGATTTCACCATTGCAACCATAGATATCCATACCTGGGTGCTGTGTTGTCTATTGTTCTCTATCTGATGAAGAGTCTCAGGATTAAATCAGCCACAACCGATTTTCACCACATCTGTTTAGTTATAATCCTCAGACTGATCATGATAATTAGCCGTCCAGACCAGCAGGAAAGTATTCAGTCTGCACCTGACGGTAAAAACCGAGTTTAGCGCGAGAAACACAATCAGACACATCAGCAAATCCATCACTGTGTGAATCACTTCTGATCTTAATACACATAACAATAAAATAAACCCCCCAAAACACAGTAAGAAGGACGGAGCTGAAGTCGGCTTCCTATTCGCAGCTTCTTGTTCTAGTTTTCCCATTCCACCCGTGTCTGAAGGTAATTTTCCAGCTTAGTTTTTTAATTGTTATTTTAGCTAATTTTCCAATTCAATGTGTTAATTACTTATTTTAAGCTAGTTTTCCAGTTCAGTTTCATAATTCTCAATTTGTGCTAATTTTCCAATTAAATTTTGTAAATCTTATTTTGAGCTAATTTTATAGTTTAGTTTTGTAAATCTTATTTTGAACAAATTTTCCAATTTAGTTTTGTAAATCTTATTTTGAACAAATTTTCCAATTTAGTTTTGTAATTTGTATTTCAAACTAATTTTCCAATTTAGATCTGAAATTCGTATTTCGAACTGATTTTCCAGTTTAATTACTGCAATGGCAGAATGACCCACTGACAGTGAATGGGACTCTTTTCTTTGAATGATTCTATAAAAGTCTGATTTTATTCAAAAGTTTGAATTAAAAATATCAGTCAGTCTGTTCTCCTGTATCTGTTTCTCACTGTGTTGAGTCTGTGCTTCAAAATAGCTCCACAGCTACATCTACATGACAAAAATAGAACTCAAACCAGATTTGGTTTCACTTCCTGATTGGAAGCCGTGAGTTTAGTCACGAGCTGAAATGACTTTCTCAGTAGATCAAATCAGAATCAACCGGAACCTGATTAGATTTGATCGTGTGCTGTCTGGGATTTCGAGGAAAAACATCAGAGGTTTATTGGACGTGGGGGGAGCTGATAGGACTAGCAAGCCGCTAATGACTGTTTTCCTCGTTCGTGTCATTGTTCTGAATGGCTGCTAGGCAGAGAATGGAGGTGGTCCATCTCCCACTTCCACCATGCCTAATGACGGGACACGTGGAGCTCCATCCACGTGGCAGCTATTTCTGGAGCCGACACGAGACACGAGACAGCAAACCACCAGCAAGTCCACTCCTAATGACTTTCACTTCACTTCAGGCGTCTGTTCTCTTCCTCTCCTCCATCTTCCTCTTTTTCTCTTTCTGTCCATCTGAATCTCTGTCTCTCACCAGAACCACAGTCGCTCCATCCAGCCCTCGTTCCTTCTCTTCTTTCTGTTTCTTCTAATGATTTTGCCCTCATGTTTCTGTGACTCCACTGATGGAGAATGTGTTGTATATCATTCTACATGGAGCGTTCTTGAAAATTCTTCTGCACAGCACCAAAGAAAGTTCTTCTGGTACAATAGAAGGGGGTGTTCAAACTTTTGACTGTACACTCACAGAGGGACACTACACTAATACAGGGCAGTTCCTCCCTTTGCTCTGGAAACAGCCTCAGTTCTTCGTGCCGTGGATTCCACAAGATGTTGGAAACACTGCTTTGGGATTCTGGTCCATGTTGACTGGATCACATCATGCAGTTCCTGCAGATTTTTCAGCAGCACTTTGATGCTGTGAATCTCCAGTTCTACCAAATCCCAAAAGGGTTCTACTGGATTCAGAGCCTGTGACACCATTACACCACCTCCATCAGCCTGGACTGCTGACACAAGGCAGGTGGAGTCCATGGATTCATGCTATTGGCGGCAGATTCTGACCTCACCATCTGTGATCCTCAGCAGAAATCGAGATTGAAATAGCATGATTACGTCTTTCAGTCTACAACTGTCCAGTTTTGGTGAGCCTGTGTCCACTGCAGCCACTGTATGTCTGACAGAAGTGGAAACTGACGTGCTGTTCTGCTGTTGTAGCCCATCTGCCTCATTCAATGTGTTGTGATATCTGAGATGCGTTTCTGCTCACCACACTTGTATATAGGTTTTGGAATCTGTTGAGGGTGTACATTTCAGGTGCTCAGTAGTTATAAAAATACTCAAATCTTGGACACCACTGCAGCAGCCTAGCAACACTTTAGCAACCACCTGGAATGCCATAGCAAAGGGCTAGCAAAACTTTAGCAGCCATCTAGGATAAGAAAGCACATGGGATATCATTGCATATCTTAGGAACACCTTAGCAACCACCTGGGTTACCACAGCAAAGGCCTGGTAACACCTTAGCAACCACTTGGGTAACAGGAGCAAAGGCCTAGCAACCACTTGGGATCCCATAGCAATGGCCTAGAAACAGCTAAGCGACCACCTGGGATACCATAGCAATGGCCGTGAAACACCTTAGCAACCACCTGGGATACCATTGATAGCCCTGCAACACCTTAGGAACCACCTGGGATACCATTGCATAGCCCTGCAACACCTTAGGAACCACCTGGGATACCATAGCAATGGCTGTGAAACACCTTACCAACCACCTGAGATACCATTGCATAGCCTAGTAACACTTAGCAATCAATTATGATACCCATAGCAAAGGCCTAGCAACCACCTGGGATACCACTGCATATCTTAGAAAGCAGCTGCTGTGCAAAACTAAAGAAGCAAACGTCTCGGCTGATCAGCTCCATCTGAGTTACGAGGAAAACTGATTTTAGTTTTTTCTGAGGAAGTATCGCTTTAAGCGGCCGAGGCAGACTCAGTGCCTCCCCCCAGGGCCGCGGTTAATTAGAACCTCTCCTCCTGTGCCTCCCCTTGATCCGCTCTGACTGAGGCTCCGGATCTGCCACTGTTACCCAGTTACGGCCAACAAATTGGCAGCGGCGAAGAAAACAAGACCACCCGTCTGTGTCCTCCAGAGTGGGAGCTAAAGTCTGAAACTGTTACCGGAAGACTGAAATAAAAAGCTCCAGGGGGAAAGACTTTGAGCCTCGACTGGCACTTCTGAGGCGCCTCTGATGGAAGGAGATTAAATTGTTATCGCAGAAGGTTGGAGTTACCCCAGAATATGGAGGAACTGGGTGGAAGGGGGTTAATTATATATATATATATATATATATATATATATATAGGGGCACATTGACTTTTGCTCAGATGTGTCTATAGTCAAGCACAGCTGCTATTAGTACACTCAGAAGTCAATGTGCCTATAATGTTAGCCAGTTAGCTTGTTTTCAACAGAGTCAGTGGTGAAGCTACTAACAGTGAATGGGGTCAACTGCACTGGGGCCTACTGCATGGCAGGGGCCCTGGTGGCTGGACCACCTGATGTCTTTACAGGAGCTCTTATATTATGACTTGTGCAATTTTACACCCACAGCGTATGCCTACAAAAATTAAATAAACAAATAAATAAAAATAAATAAATAATAATAAATAAAAATAAATAAAATAAAAATAAATAAAATCTGTAAAAACCCCAAATATCAGAGTCTAACAGCAAGGGGGGGGGGCGTTCCCGATGATGGTAAAACTCTGTAAACTTACAAAATTAAATTGAATTAAATTTAAAAGTTATTAGTTTAATTTCTTACAAACACTGACTCACACTGAAGTTATCAGCAGTGTTTCTGGCTGGACTGCTTTTTGGAATGAGGCACCACACTGGACAAATCAGAACAGAGCTCATTTACATATAATCAGTCTTAAAAGCACATTAATAAACACAGCCTGGATAAAGAAAGGTTGGAAAATGGTTGTGTTAAAAAATGAATGATGACTATTTTTGGTTTATAAAGCTGCACAAATCTCAAAATTGCACCTCAGAGAAACAAAATAAAAGAAACATTTAGGATGTGGGCCCAGTGAGCTTCAACCATTAGACTAGATTAGAGTGCTAACTTGGTCGAAACCTACCAGTAACAAGAAAACAAAGAAATTACAGTGTCATTTTTTAAGGGGGTCCTATAAGATCAAAGTTACACCCCTGGCCTGAGGCTGAAACAGTGCATATAATCAACTGAAAGGATACAGACAAACGAAGACTCTAATATCTTTTACTGCTGGAGCACTTATTTATCATTTTTATAAAAACTGTTTTGCTGGACTTAAGCAGGAGATTTAGGCCCTTTTAAAACAATGTGGTCAAACCATGGAAAAAACCTGTAAAAGCAAAACTTAATGCACCGTTTCATGCTGGTGAGTCACTCTTAGAGTGAAATAAAGGAGGTAAGGTAACTGTGGGAGGGTGCAGTCAGTGGTATCAGCCACAGGGGGGCAGCAGTTTACCTCAGTGGCGCAACTTCGTTCATAAACATGTTGCAACTTTCTCAATGAAACGCCTGAAAACATGAATGTAGGAGGCCATGTGTGCGAATCATTCAGCTGTAGGAGAAGAAAGAAAGCTAGAAACACAAACATGTCTGGAAAATGTACATTTGTGGTCAGTGCTGGACCAAACAGCTGCAGAGGACAGACATATCGGGGGGACAAACGTTTTTATTTGGTCTCAAAATGAGATTTGGTCTCTCTGACAGCCACAGTGAGTGACAGCGTGAGAGCTCTGACACTTACTGGGAATTTTAGCATCAACTTAGGTTGAATGAACACATTTTTATGGTATTGAACTTGTGTGAAGGTTTAACTTTTTCATTTTAAATTAATAAATCATTTTCTTATTATTTATTATTTAATTTACTTAAATTTATTATTATTGACAAAGATTTTCTGGAAATTAGTCATTATTTTGACATAATAAGTCAAAAGGTCAAGAAATTAAGTGTGCCTAGAAGTCGGTAAGAACTATTCCTGTTTCAGGCCACGTTTAAACAGTGGAACACGCCTTTTTCCACTGCGGACTGCACTTCTTTCCTCATGGATTGAACTGAAAACTTCAGTGGAAAATCTCCAACCATTAAAAAAAAAAAAAAAGAGTAAAAGGTGAAACTGAACCACTGAGTGAACTTGGTGCTGTACAATCTTGCTCACATTTGTGATTACGGGAGAATTTGCTGAAAGATGAATATTGTGGCGTCGGCGCAGAAAAAGAGCCAAGAAAAACTTCACTTACAGGCAAAAGCTCTTTTACTGAACAGGCAGCAAAGGAAAACCTCCAGCCCAGCAGTAGTGAATGCAGTGGGATAGCAGGCAGGTCAGTTGAGCCATCTGATTCGTCCTTACGTTAGACACACAAATGTCTAACCTACAACCCAACACAACACAGACACATCTCCAACTAACCGTGAGCACTTAATAATCTGGTAACCGCAGATAATCAGATTTTGTCAGTAATCCGATCAACATGTTTTGTCAATGCACTTCAGTAATCAGATAATGTGAAACTCCAGGTCTACATGAGTCAGACAGTAATCAGATTTCTGCTTTACAACCAGCCAATAAACTCACAGAAGACGACGCGACATAAACGTAACGTAAAACTCAAACTTCATACCGCGGCTTTTTTTTACACATCGAGTCACTTTACCTGAAAATATGATCAATCATCATCTAGAAGATGGAGAATATTTAAATCCTTCATTTCGTAAAGCATGTAGTCGGTTTCAGCGTCGCTCCAAAAGTGTTTTGCTGCTCGTTTATTTCCGGTGCCGCCGTCTGTTTTCGCACATGCTCAGACTGAGA
The DNA here is from genome assembly GCF_904425465.1 of Colossoma macropomum. Classification (NCBI taxonomy): domain Eukaryota; kingdom Metazoa; phylum Chordata; class Actinopteri; order Characiformes; family Serrasalmidae; genus Colossoma; species Colossoma macropomum. Next base: position 2,831,410 of record NW_023494796.1, on the reverse strand, counting down.
AATGTGAAAGAAATCAGAGTAAGAGTTCACAGCGCTGGGAAATCTGATTACTGAGCTAAAATCCAGCCTCTTTATCAGATTTCTTCATCAGATTTCTAGATCGGAGTGCGGTGTTTACATGACCATTTGACTAATCAGATAACTGCAGAAATCGGATTATGATCGGATTAGTAAGTGCCTGTAAACACACTCAATGACACTGTTAGCAATGTAACAACAGCGAATTTTTTCATTTAAAAAAAAACAATAATGGTTATTTCACCAGAGTGCCCAAACTTTTGCATGCAACTACACTCAAGTAAGATTAGTTGTTCTCTGTGTATTTTCAAATACTTTTAAGCATACAGACATGATAACAGGATGGAAGTGTGAGTCTGTGGTGAAATCCAATCCACAAGAGCGTTCAAAACAAAAGAACTAGACTGAGAAATAAACAGAGAGAGTGAGAGAGTGAGGTGCTACAGTGAAAGAAAACCACTGGGCAGAGCGGAGGAACTTAGCATCTACCAGTGGAACACGAAACAGGGCCTGTAACAGAAAAGCCCACCAAATCAGCTGTATAAACACAGGCAAAACAAAACAAGAAACACCTGTGCACCATTACAGTGTAGCGTAACAGACGAGACACAGGTGAGGGGAATGATGAAAGGGTATGAGACACCAGGGACAGTGAGAACAGGAAAGGAAAAAACAAAGACAAAGGCCCATTTTACCCATTTTTTGACACTCATGTTTAGGTGTAGGGTGTCCTGGTTCCTGTTGAGATAGAGGGGGAGGGTGAAGTGTTGGGGCTACATGACCCTCCAAACTGAGGTTTTTCAGAGACTCCAAACAGAGAGTTTTGAGAAAAAATGAAAAAAACAGCGAGATTGAGAAAAAGAGACCAAAGAAACACACAAATGTGAGAATTTTCTCTGTTAAAAATATAATAACCACTGTATTATCTTAGTTTAATGTCATTTCAGTGTATTTTGGTCGTTTTCTTCATAACAAGCATAAAAAATCGCTAATAGTATGCTAATGTCTCGGTAGCTAGCTAGCTAACTTTCCCGTTCCACCTTAAATAGTCCAGCAGTTCTGACGCCTGAAGCACCAGAATGTAACTGCTGCACCATTTAAGGTGGAACGGGAGTATTAGAATGAGAATCTGGTGAATATCTGACTTCAGCTTCATATCACTGAAGAATTAGGGGTGGGTGATAATAAATAATTGCCCCCCTCTTTGAAGATCATATGATGCCCTAAATGTAACTAAAGCCCAGCAGTGAGGAGCTGAACTTTACCCTCCTCTGCTGTCACTGCAGACTGGCAGGGTCGCCTACAGAGCAGCGCTGGTAGCTGTTAATGAAGTGATGCTCTTTTTATTTGAGGGTCCCATTTCAGAGGGAAGATTTCAACCACTACCCCTTGTGACACTCAAAAACAAGGGGACAGGGTGAAAATCAGAAATGGGACTGGGCCTAAGTCAGATCTAAGACTGGGGGAAACGTCAGTTTGTCACTCTGCTTATGCTGAGTTCCATATTAGTCATTTATATTTAGCTCCTTATTGTTCTTTGGGCTCAGTTGTATTAGGTTGTGTGAGTTCAGCTCCCGGACTGCTTTACTGTTACTCACAGCTGTGTCACTCTGGAGCTTTAGTGTTGTATTTTAGACAAAGGGATCCAAAAAGAGATTGAGAGCTTAACAAACTTCAGTTCCACCCAAACAGTAGATCTTCAGTACATTAAGAAGTTCTGCTGCAGTTCTGTAGAAAGCTCAGCACTCGAGTTCCTGGACCTGATATTTTTGTCCTGGAGTTGTTTTTTGATAGGCTGCTTCAGCTTCAGTCATTGTTTCATTAAAGCAACAAGATCTTTCATAGGTGGACGGTTTTTAAGCTGCTCTGCTTAACAGAATGTCTATAAGCAATCACTGCTTGATTAGTGTGAAGAGAGAGAGAGAGAGAGAGAGAGTCTCCTTCTTTCTGTATTTACAGTTACACTCAGCCCTTAAAGCATATGGAGTTCCATGGGGAACGAGCCTCGAGCCACATCTGATTTATAGCTGGGTCATTATTGCGCCACCACAAGGTCTTGTATCAACTATATATTCTCATCTCACTGAAACATTGAATAAGAAGCTCCCAGTTCAGTCTGGGAAATCTGGGAAAAGGAACTCTCTGTTAATGGAACTGAAAAATAGTTTGGGGAAATATATTTCATGCATCAAAGAACCCCAATCATCAACTATTTTAAATATTGTCATAGGTTATATTGGACACCACGGAAACGCGTTCAAAGGCCAATGGGAACTTCTTTGCGCATGGTGTGGGAATGTGGGGATGTTCATGACCTCTGGATAAAGTGAACTACCATATTATCTGCCCTGGTGGGGCAAGAAATTCCTGTGGATCCCGCTGCATTATCGCTAAACGACGACTCCAATTTAAATTTAACAGGAAAACTGAGGAGGATGTGGCTCGCTGGTCTAACATCAGCTAAAACAATCACTGCACAGGATGGATGGAGGCCACCAATTCAAACGGTCTGTGGCGTTCTCCGGTCCTCCTGAAATCGCTGGTCTAGGATTCACTTCCAGTAAACTCTTGGTGGTCTTGTGGTCTGCAGGGTGATGTTGCGTATTTGGTTCATTTTGTAACATGCAGGCTCGATCAAGTTATCGGCCCCTGGGCACAAATATTTCGTTGGCTCCTAAATGGCTACCTTGTTGGGGTGGTCAGTGAATTTTTTATGATATCACAGTAGGTTACATGTGGTCTATGAAGCACCACGCTGGCAGCAATGGTTTACATGATTACACACTCATTAATGAGAACAGGTAACACAAACACAACTACTAGTGCAACACTTCCTTATAAAGCATCAAAATCAACGTGTTTAAACACGAAGACAACAAAGATCTGAGAGCTGAAACGTACACAAAGACAAAAAAGCAGCAAACTGAAAACCCAAACTAGCAACTATCCAACCCTAGCTGAAGCGTACTGCTGAAGCGTACTGCCACAGCGGGCGTGGAGAATGGTTTTTCCATTTATATCTTACTTCTGATGACAGTTTGCAGATCACTTCATGGATAACGCAACTTTTGTCCTTCAGCTTTCATGCGGGTGACGTTTTTATACTTGGTTCTGGAAATTTAGTGCATGCAAGTGCATTGGAGGCCTTGCATAGTAGAGTCAGTCTTATAATCTGAGGGTCATGAGTTCGATCCTCACAAGGGGCAGTGAAGATTTAGGGGGCAGTTGTGGGCTGGAGGTTAAGGAACCAGCCTTGTGACCCCTGGCGATCCCCTGAGCTGACAGGACGTGACTGAAGTGCCCTTGAGCAAGGCACCAACTGCTCCCTGGACACCGTGGATAGGGCTGTCCACCACTCCGGGCCCCTAGTGTGAGTGTTCACTGGTGTGTATGTGGTGTTTCACTGCACAGATGGGTTAAATGCGGAGGTCTGATTCCTCTGTGTGTAAAACACAGTTGGTCAGTGGTTCTAATTCATTCAAAGGAACTTTAGCTCAATGCTAAAAACCTTAAAGCTTGACCGAGATAATGACGGACAGTCTAACGGCTGCTAAGCAGTGATGAGAAAAATGTGGAGAGGATCAGGATTGTGTGTAACGCTATTAAAGTTCTCACGGGGCCCCCAGTGGCTTGGACCCCTGGGCATGTGCCCACAAAACCCATCTGGATGATCCGGGCCTGGTAACGTGGATGCTTCAACTCGCGTCACTTCCTTTTTCAAGTTGCGCAGTTCTTCACAGCTTGAGCGTTCATATCCGAGATAAACGATAAAAATCAGCAAACGGATAAAGCTGTGCTGACCATTTTGCAAACCCATGGGTGGAAAAGTGACATATGGAACCGCGTAATCGATCCACGGATCGGATGGAATCCTTGTGTGTGAAAGGAATTCAGCAATAATGAGCCCCTCCCCAAAACGAGCCCAGAATCGGCCTTGGGTGTGGACTGAAGAATTCAGGACAAGCGTGAAAACGACCCTAAAGTTATGACAACAAGAAAGACTGCTAACCTTTCCACTGATAGAGATGATGAGGATCCAGAAATACGATTCAAACCGGCACTCGGCAGAACCAGCATGAAGGAATTCTAAAGATCTTTAAATGCAGCGGTTTTTCAGAACTGTCCAGGCTGTGGTCTTCTCCGGGGTTCTTTGTGGCTGGTAAAGCTGGACCTTAAACAAGCCAGCAAGGAAAATACAGATGCCTTTGAACTTTGGTCTTGATGAGGACTTTTGAGAGTATCTTGGATGGCAAAGATGCAAGCAAATCACACCTCTCCTCTCACTCAGAGCCTTAATATCCAAACTGAAGCTCTTATTTTGAACATATTCTGAAAACAATCAACTTACTAAGCAAGGAGGAGTTGAAGGTAAAAAGAAAGAGGAAAAGATGGATGGAGACAATCAGAAGCCAGACAATCTGGAGAAACACCACGGTCGATAGGAGTCAGAAAGGATTTGAGGCACTTTGTAATAATAATAATAATAATAATAATAATAATAATAAGAGGTTGGGTGGCTACTGAAGTTTAAGGGTTTACCCACCTGGTGTATGAAATACGTTTGAGCTGTTAATGTTTGGTAGGACACCACGAGCCGAGACAGGGATCTCAGTGGTGGAGCATTTAGAACAGCATGTTAATCCGACGGTAAGTGTGTGAGCGAGAACTCCTACCTGACTCGCTCGAGGCTGCAGATCCTGGCGTGGCTGCCTTCATTTCGCAGCGTGGGCTCTATTAATCTCACAGCTAAATTGGCAGGTGGGTGGGCCGCGGCCCCAATTTCAACACAACTCCCCGAGGGCATGGAATTTCCAAAACAATGAAATTCAATTATCCAGCTTCATCAAAGCACTTCTGACGAGCCTTGTGAGGGGGCGGGGATTATTGGGAGGTGGGAGGAGTTTTAGTGACAAGCAATTACAAACTACAGGTGACTCACTTTTTGTAGACTTTTATTGCTCAGAACCGTTTCGGAGTGTTGGTGCTTCAGTGAAGACTCAAATACAAGAGAGACCTCTGGAGACCTCCCCCTGAGCGTGATTGGTCCTAATCACTGAGACCTCCCCCTGAGCGTGATTGGTCCTAATCGCTGAGACCTCCCCCTGAACGTGATTGGTCCTAATCACTGAGACCTCCCGCTGCACGTGATTGGTCCTAGTCACTGCGTCATTTATTCTGAGACCTCCCCCTGATTGTGATTGGCCCTAATCACTGAGACCTCCCGCTGCACGTGATTGGTCCTAGTCACTGCGTCATTTATTCTGAGACCTCCCCCTGATTGTGGTTGGCCCTAATCACTGAGACCTCCCACTGCACGTGATTGGTCCAAATCACTGAGACCTCCCTCTGCACGTGATTGGTCCAAATCACTGAGACCTCCCCTGAAAGTGATTGGCCCTAATCACTGAGACCTCCCGCTGCACGTGATTGGTCCTAGTCACTTCATCATTCATTCTGAGACCTCCCCCTGACTGTGATTGGTCTTAGTCACGACTTTGTGCAGTGCCAAGTGTCGGCTGGAGGGGTGTAAAGTGCCGCCGCTGGACTCTGGAGCAGTGGAAACGTGTTCTCTGGAGTGATGAATGCTTGGCCATCTAGCAGTGCACAGTGTCAGCACTAATGTTTGGTAGAGATGGAAAAATATTTTTTAATTAAAACACAAACAGGTTTACCTAATTGCAGAAAATACGCAGCGGTTCTTAATGTGATCTTCAGACTTTGGGACTCATTTACTTCAAAACAATGGGATCTAACTGCTCACCATGTGGCCACGAGGGACAGGGATTCAGCCTCACTTCCTGCTATAAAATGCAGGGGCGTGGCTAAAATGAGGCTCCGCCTACATTCTAAAAGTCATTGCGTTTCAGTAGTGACATGAAAACATGAGACAAGTTTTTATCTAAAAATTGAGGTCATAAATCTACAACTTTCAACATCACTTTAAAGAAATCAAAAACAAAACAAATTATGATTTTGTATATATTTAAGTTATTACTGTCTCTATTAAAGCCTTGAGTTTAAATAGATCAGAGCAGATTCATTGTAAATATCTAAGGTCTTAGTACTTATTTTAGTTTGTTTGTTTTTACTGTGGGGACAGTAGTCTATACTGATTTGATAGGAATGTCCATAAATGCTAATATATGTCTTATATTTGAAATTCATATATTGCCATATGTCAGATTTCAATATGGGCTGGACTTATTCTCACTTAGAAAATCAACAAAATATGTAATTTGACAGTTCAAACTTTTAGACACACTCTTCAAAAATGATGGTTCTCAAGGGTTCTTAAGAAAGACTTCTTAAGAAAGTCAATTGTTCTATATAGAACTATGAGCTACATATAGAACCATTAAACACCTAAATGGTTATTTGAAAATGGTTCTATGTAGAACCTTTTTGAAAATGGTTCTAAATGGCACCAAAAAGGGTTCTGCTATTGTTACATGCTTGATATCATAACAATAAAAGAACCTTTTTTGGTGCTATAGAACCATATCCAACACATTCTCCATCAGTCTGAAGAACCATTCCACCATGCAAAGAACAATTTAAAGCATGATGGTTCACGGTTCTACCCTTGAAGAACCATCTTTTTTAAGGTTATATTCACTCACATACTTTAAACAGCCCAACCAGAACACCGCCCCCCCCACACACACACTCACACACACTCACACTCACACACACACACACACACAATTACACACATGCACATACACACTCACACACACTCACACACTCACACACACTCACACTCACACACACACACACACACAATTACACACACTCACACACACACTGTGTATGTGTGTGTGTGTGTGTGAGACAGAAGGACACTCCGAGTATCTCTCATCTCGTCCTCTCAGCCGAGGAGGACAGAGCTGCCTGGCTGTTTGAGGTGTTCAGTGGAGCTGTCGAGCTGCTGCGAGGGGCTTTTCTGCGCTCGTCCTCTCCGCCAGCGGGAGCGTTGGTGTGTTTGAAAGATGCATTCTAATGTTTCCGGAAAGTTCTTTGATGTGTTTTCTGAAACCGATTCTGAGGCAAAGCTCTCAAAACCAGGTCAGTCCCTCCGTTAGGATTGAACAGGAACAGGAAAATTGACTGTCGGTGAGTGAAGACGTGCAAAAGTCAGAGACCACCCTGTATTTGTTTAACTGCCTGAAGAACTGGTGTGACGACGACCATGAGGCACTTTCAGAAGATGTTTCAGAGGAGATCAGATAGAAGATAAACCGCTCGGAAAGGAAGGAGCAAGTTAAAGTGGAAAAAATCTAAAACAGTTCAAAAATGATTAAAAGGTCCAGAGAAAATGTGGCTCCTAACAACCACCTGGAAGACCTGGTAGACACCAAAACTGCCCCCATCAGATAAACAGCACTTAAATTAAGCTCCACTCTTGCTTCAGATCTGAAACAATCCACAGTTCTCTAATGAAACCTGAACAGACACAGTATCTTTCCATCCTTCCACACTTCCAAAGTTCAGTCTTAGAAGTTGTTTGGTTTTTTTTGTTCTTTTTTGCTTGTTGATAATCCAAATAGTCCCAAACTCATTCAGTAGCTAAATGACCACCTATAGTTGTCGATGTAGGCTATGGAAACGGGATTTGTTTGTAATATTTAGTGAATGTTAACAAGATTTTGGTCAGATTTTGCGGTAAACACCTCCACAGTCCCAACAGCAGGCGAGGGGATAATTACAGTGACCACAGTATAGAGTCATTTAGCTAGCCTGGAAAAAGTCTTTAGCCGCGGGGAAAGTCTCACTCCACACCCATGGTGCATCACACAGGCAGCCAGACCAAGAAGGCTTGAAGGCTGAAAATTCTTTAGACACAAAGGGGGAGTATTTTCCTACAGCCGGACACCACCAGTCCAGGCAGCCTCATAGCTGCAGTGCAGCGACACCCAGGCGGCCAGCCCTGACAGCCACGTAGCTGTCATGTACTGTCGCTTAGGCAGAGGCCTCCTAGCTGCAGCGTAGCACTGCTCATGCAGCCGAACACTACCAGTCCAGGCAGCCCCACAGCTGCAGTGCAGCGTCAACCAAGTAGTCGGTCTATCAGGTCCCCGGTTCCGGCAGCCTCGTAGCCACAGTACAGCATCACGCAAGCAGCTGGTCCAGGCTGCATCATAGCTGTGATGTAGCATCACCCAAACAGCCCGTCCCAGAAGCCGCCCTCTCAGTGGAATGATGGTACACTCCTCAGCCAGCAGGGAAACATCAGAACACCCACACAAACAATACGAAACAAACGAAAAAAACATGTAAAGCAGCAGCCATTTTGCGCCAGCGTGTTTACAGCGGAACACACACTTTTTCTTTAAGAGAGTTTTATCAGACGAAGTTCTACAAACATATTCTTAATACAGACGCGTTGCTGTCAGGGGACTCACAATCTGGACATGCTGGAAAAGTCGGCCTGGCTCCACCATCCATAGACCTTAAGAGTAACAAAGTCCTTTACACACCAAAAGCGATTTATTTGGACAACAGTAAATTATTTCAAGCACATGTGTAACTGACGGTATCTTGCACACCAAACATGGTTCTTTGAATGTGTGACATGATTTTATTCACCCGCTGTTCATTTTTACGAACTTTCACTGGCGACAAAACTCACTGACCAATCACGGTCACCTCAGCTGTTGGCATGACAACTGACCTCTGCTTGTTTATTATTGTTTTAATTTGAATTTAACCAATCAGGACTCTGGTGATTGGCCAAAAATGTACCAAAATTATTTTATTGCTCATCTAGAAATAGTGTGGACCTTTGACTATTGGCCATTCTCTCATTTGGTCTGGACCTTTGACTATTGACCATTCTCTCATTTGGTCTGGACCTTTGACTATTGGCCATTCTCTCATTTGGTCTGGACCTTTGACTATTGGCCATTCTCTCATTTGGTATGGACCTTTGACTATTGACCATTCTCTTGTTTGGTGTGGACCATCGACCGTTTTAAGGCTTTACTGTAACACTTTTAAGGCCTTACTGTTCGGGATATGTTCTGCCACTCATCTGCCCCAGTTCTTTGAAGTGTGTTGGGTCAAATGCCCACTTGCCCTCGTGGTTCTGGTGGCCCTGATTTGAACGACTGAATTATAAGGGATATCTAGAACGCTGCCCTCTAATTTAGACGTGTGCCAATGCATGAAGGTAATGAGAGCTTTCTTCAATGGATGATTGAATTGATTGACAGATTTCTTGGTGTAATCTTGAGCAAATTTGCTGCCACTTTTCTTACTACACAATTAATGTCACATTCCTGGTTTCCAAAGAACTCCACTGTGAGATGCTTATATCCTGTGGGAAGCTTTGGGAAATTGGACTGCCGTACATTTCTGAGTGAAGTGTGTGTGTGTGTGTGTGTGTGTGTGTGTGTGTGTGTGTGTGTGTTATCCCTGGCAGGCCTCTCATACGCCTCACGCGCTGGAGTGGTGCTCTCATTGATTATGCATAGGCACGCCGGAGTCGCACGCCTGCTGCACTGCTAGCATCTCTCAAGGTCCGCTAATGTCTCCAGACTGGCTTTTTAGAGATAAGAAACTTACGTCAGCTCAATGAGTCCAACAAACGAAAAAAAAACAGATTGGTTTCTCTCTCTCTGTCTTTCTGTCTGTCTCGCTCGCTCTGCTCGTTCAGGGAAGGTTTCGGTTTCATCGCTTTAGGAGTCAATTGAAGGGCACGGATTTATTAAAGTTTCCCCACGATCTGCTGAGAAGCGAACTTAGCACAACGATGATTAAAGTAAAACTCTATTTGGCCACATCGCACCTGGAAAAGTGATCGAGTTTTAATTCAGTTGCATGATGTAGTGAAAAGTAGAGCGTGCAGTCGAGTGAAGTCACGGGGAGGGGAGAGTGAGGGTGGCAGCCACTGTGATCACTTCCAGGTCAGTGAGGGGAGCTCTCACAAAAAGGTAACGGTAAATCCAATTGGTCAGGGCCTCGGCATCCTTCCTAAGCATGTCCCCAGAATTAGGCTGCTTAGGCACAAGAGGACCATTCAAGAGACACTCTCCATTCACTACCATTCACATCAGGCTGACTTCAGTCCAAACATAGGATCATCTTATGACCCTGTCCTCTTCTAGAGAGACTGGACTGTCTGTCACTGGATCCACAGGTCTGACCTTCACTTCATAGCTTCAAAATAAATGTTTATCCACGATAGGATTTATAAGTCTAACTTATTATTATTATTATTTGTTAATTTAGTTTAGGCAGTGTTCTGTTCTCTTGTCTAATTCTACAGTATATTTTACACAAACAACTAATGGTTACCTAAAATATTATTTGGTGAAAGTGCCCTGTGTCCTCCACCATCACTCACCACCAAGATGCGAATATACCGATAATTGTCATACCGATCCTGCTTTATGGTGCGGAATCTTGGACCATTCTGGAAGCAGATCTGTGAAAATTCGAGGTATTCCATACGCGCTGCCTTCGTCGGATCCTTGGTGTGTCGCTGATGGACTGAATTCCTAAGGAAGCCATCCGTCAATGATGCTGTGAACAGGCAACCATCTTGATCAAAATCCGCAAACGCCGTCTCCGACGGTTTGGACACGTCTGTCGTGTCCGAGATACGATTTCCGCCTGCCTTATTGAGCACTTTCGAGACTGTAACCGAGCACCTGGAAGATACAACCACGGACACCAAAAACATATGGAAGGCTCGACCAAATCATCAATCTGGCACTGTCAGGAATCTCACTGGAAGAGGCCCAGGAACGTGCAACCCATGACCGAACACAATGGAAGAACATCTGCGATTTCATATGTGAAGACGGCTTCTAGGCAGCACCCACAGTGTCATACGACCTTCGGTCAAAGCAGGCGCTATGGGGCGAAAATGAAAGGATTGAATGTGTCTTTCTGAATGACTGTGATGATTTATGTTCCCTTCAACACGTTCACAGTAATTTGTTGGGCAGCTTCTACAGACAGTACTGTGCTGAAGATTTGCATCATTAAGGTGTCTGTGGAGTCTCACAGGTTCTCGCTACCCACGAGAACCTGATCAGGAAGTGACATGATGGACCTCACCTGGTCCCCACTGGAAACACTGGATGACTGAATCCTGTTTACATATACTGTCAATGGATGACTTGGATGGTGAAGGCAGACAATACAACCAACTTCTAAGACTGAACTTTGGAGGTGTGGAAAGAGATCATTAGAATTTCGAGTTGACCTGAGAGAATGGAAGCTGTAATAAAAGAGTGGACGCACTAAATACTGAAAGAATGCCATAATATTTAGTTATTAAGGCTTCTGTGTTATTTTCTGTTAATTATGTCTTTTTGTTCTGACCTGAAAGTGAACAACTTTTACTTAATTTCATTTTTGACTGAAAATTAAATAAATGACTTTTGCAGTTCATTTTATGTAAGGAGCTCAATTTCCCCAACACACACACACACACAAACACACACACACACACACATACACACACACACTGCTATATTCCTTCATGGTCATGAAGAACATTTAGAACATAACAGTGTTGTTTGTATTATAGTATTATTGTTTTCCAAGGTCAAGGTCACTAAATTAAACAAACCTTACAGATTAATAGGGCAATCAATCAATTATTAAACATACACATAAAAATATGCATCTTTTGAAATAAAAATGCCATAAATTTCAGTTGTAAACATGAATAATACATGATCAGTGTGTTGCTAAGCACTGTAGTCCGGAGTCAGTGAAATATCCCCTTCATTCGCAGAGCTTTAGCATAAAGCTAACAGTGAAAATTCAAATGTAAGTCTTGATAAAAATGAAATAAACCCCGTTAGTGAGAAGCACTTTGGCCAGTGTTCCCTTCTGAATGAGTGTCTCGTTTCTGTTGACCCATGTTGAGGCGAGGGCCAGAGCTAACAGCAGGTTAAGTGCTAGCATGGCATGCTTGTTAGAAAACATAATGGAGCGGAACCAACAAGGAGTTTTGGGTTGCTGGGCTTGATGATGAGGAAGTGTCCTACGCAGGCCGAACGGGGAAAATAACAGAGGTAAGAACGCATAACCAGGCTAATTAGCATGCAAAGGTATTAGCAATTAAAAGTTCTGAAGGAGAGCAGCTGCTTTTCCTTCAGGGAGAACGACAGAGTTATAAGGAGCTTTCAGAACGAGAAGAACTGATGCAACACAAACGCGGTAATTTAATTAAAGCGGATCAGAGGATAGAGAGAAATAAACACACACGACTGAAGACTGATGGTTTGAATATAAATAATAAGGCACAGAGTGTTACACTGTTAGGACAGGTAAACTACAAGATGTTCAGAAGTCACTTTATCAAGTCTTTAGTTAAGAACTTTTACTAAGTCTCCAATTGATATTAGCGATTAGGCTAAACATGCTAACTAATCAAAAACTATTTCCTATGTTAAATTCAACAAGTATCGTTCAAAGAATTGTGATCTGATTCACTATCTGGCCAAAAGTATGTGGACACCCCTCTTAATTGTAGCGTTCAGGTTGGTAACAGGTAAAGCGGGAGCACATAGCCATTCAGTCTCCATAGATAAACATTGGCAGTTGAATGGCTTGTAATGAAGAGCTCAGTGACTTTGATCATGGCACTGTCTTTGCAACAAGTGAGTTCATGATGTTTCTGCTCTGCTAGATCTGCCCCAGTCAACAGTCAGTGCTATTATTGTGAAATTGAAGCATCCAGAGCAACAACAGCTCAGCCACGAAGCGACAGACCATGCAAAAAATGCCTATTCTTTGTTGCATCAATCACTGAAGAGTTTTAAATGTCTTCTGGAAGCAACATCAGCACAAGAACTCAGCATCAGGAGCTGAGCAGCTGCACACAGGCCTAAGATCACTATGCGCAATGCCAAGCGTCGGCTGGAGGGGTGTAAAGCGGCGCCACTGGACTCTGGATCAGTGGAACCGTGTTCTCTGGAGTGCTGAATCAGCTTCTCTACCTGTCAGTCTGATGATGAATCTGGGTTTGGTGGATGTCAGGAGAACGTTACCTACCGGAATGCAGTGCCAACAGTACAGTTTGGTGGAGGAGGGATGATGGGCGGGGCTGTTTTTCAGGGTTTGGGCTCCTCAGTTCCAGTGAAGGGTGATGTTGATGCTGCAGCACAAAGACATTTTACACAGTTCTCTGCTTCCAGCTTTGTGTCAGCAGTTTGGGGAAGAGCCTTTCCTGTTCCAGCATGACTGAGCCCCTGTGCACAAAGCAGCTCCATAAAGACATGGAGTGACCGGTTTGGTGTGGAGGAACTCCAGTGGCCTCACAGAGCCCTGACCTCAACCCCACTGAACACCTTTGGGATGAACTAGAACGGAGATTGTGAGCCAGGCCCTCTCGTCCAACATCAGTGTCTGACCTCACTAATGCTCTTCAGACTGAATGGACACAAATTCCCACAGACTCTCTCCAACATCTTGTAGAAAGCTTCCCAGAAGAGTGGAGGCTGCTATAATAGGGCAACTCCATATTAATACCCGTGGTTTTGAAATGGAATGTCCAGCAAGCTCATGTAGGAGTGATGGTCAGGTGTCCACATACATTTGGCAATATAATGTTTGTTAAAGAGCATGAGAGCTTGAGAAACGACACACAATTTCATTTTCCATTTCCATTTCCATTTCCATGCCACAACTGGTCTGCAAATATCGATATAAGAAGCCAGAACTACCTCTGACACGCCCACACAGACACACAGAAATAATTGCTTCCTGCCATAATCTGATGCCCTGCTGCTTTACAGGTCCTCTTTTTCTATGTGAACAGCCTTATCAACTCACACACACACAAATTACAGCCTTATCATTCCCCAAACACAGTTATTACTGCCAGACCCCATTACACTGTCTACATCTCTGTGAACACGTACACACGCAGGCGTAGAAACACACCTGAACAAACATATTATCTATGGACGTGGACAAAACTCACTACACCGTTATTTACACATCTAACACACATACGTAAAGGTTAATCATGCACCTCAATATAAACCTCGGTTTCAGGAAGTGGGTCAGAATGTGAAACGCAAATAAAAACAGCAGTTATTTGTAAAACCACTTATATTTAAACCAAAATAGGACAAATACAAAAAATGAGATGGACTTATTCTGAAATTTACAGAGCCCTG
>NW_023494796.1:2779748-2809748 GCF_904425465.1 Colossoma macropomum | reverse complement strand
GTGGATAGGGAAAACGCAAAGGAAAGGAGGAGTAGGAAAGAGAGAGGTGGAAGCAAAGAGAAGACAGAAGAACAGGAAACATGAAGAAAGAAGAGCTGAGATGAAGGGTGTCTTGGTGGTGATCGGTCAGTCTGACAGGTCCACTTCAGAGCTCTGAGCTGACGTTTTCACTCTGGGGTCCGTCAGGAGGTCCAAAAGGGGGTCCGTCGGGGGGGCAGAGGAAAAGTACAAAGAGCCCAATTTTCCTGATCTGTTTATTTTCATTGTTCACCAACTGAATGTTTTTATTCATAATGCAATTTTCCCAACAATCAGTTGTCATCAGTGAATCTTCTCCAGTGACCTCATTTCCACTCCTCTACCTGCTCCAGTGTGTTCAGACACATCCAGGCGTTTAAGGGTCGCTGCTCTGAATCAAAGGGCCTCGTGTGGAGGTCAGTACAGGGCTACGTGTCAGAGCTCCGCGGCCTCGTGGTGTCTCCTCTGAAGAACCTGAAAGTGAACGTCTCTCTCAGCTGAAGAACAAGGATGGACTCTTTTGAGAAAACCATCAGAAAGTTTCCTGCTGCAGCAGGATGGAGTGGAGTACCCCAGAGGGTTCTCCGTCAAGAGGCTCCTTCCAAAGAACGTTTGAAGCCATCAAAGCTGAGGAGGCACTTACGACTGAAGTAGGAAAATCTGCACTTTTTCCAAATATCAGGAATCCTCTCTGGTCCGACAGCGAGCCGCACTTCCGGAGAGCATCGTGTTCAGCTTAGCATCATGTCTGAACACTGTTGCCTTCAGCCCCAGACGGGCCAGAGCCCCATTTCAGAGTAAAAGTTGGGATCAGCGTTCCAGCTCAAACTTCTCAACTCTGAAATCAGTTTGGTCTCCATGACAACTTCATTACAGACTGAATTTAGTTCAGTATCTATTCCAGAATAACAGTTCCTACCTTCATCATCTCATCATGAACTCCAGATAAGAAAACAGCATCACACAAACATCCTAACTAGACTAAACCTCCTAAATCCTGTCCTAACTTTAGGATGAACCCCAACAGGGTCCTCACTTCTGTTTAAGGTCCGTTTCTATGGTTTTTAGGCAGCTGAGTCAGCAGCATAGTTCACTACCAGCATAATGAGCTCCATTTATTCCTACTGTAAAACGCTGCTTTCACTGTGAGATGATTTTCTTTTCTAACTCTGCGTTTTAAAGATCTCAGACGCTGCAGACTCGATCTCCACCGCCCCTCTGATCACCTTCGTGTGTTAATGTTGATGATGAAATATTACAGTGATGGTGGTGAATAATGAGGAGACGGAGCTGAACGTGTGTCTGTTTATTAGGAGGAGTAACGTTAGCGCGCTCGGCTAAAGCGTTTGGGAAATGGAGACTGAAACTGGCACCTTTTTTCTATTATTTTCAATCTTCAATTAAACTTCACTTCTATGCTGGTATGGTATGTGAGTTGAAAATAGGGATTTTTTTTCTGTTTGATTCGATATCTACAAAAAGACAAAACCTGTTTTTTATTTTCAAATCATAAACTTTCAAACACAAATGTTTTGTCAGAATTTCCGTGAAAAATAACGTGGAATACAACAAACTTTTTCCACTTTTGTAGATATCTGCAACTTTTAAGGGGTTGAATGGATTTGCGATGCACGATCATCATTAAGAAGGACTGCAGGGGGTCCGCAGTTGGTGGTTTATCACATTTGGGGGTCTTTGTGATGAAAAGCTTTGAAACGCCTGCTCGGGGCCTTGGACAGCAGCTTGGGGTCCATGAGGAGTTTCGGCTCCAGTGACAGAAATCTGAAGTCATAGTGAGACCCGGTCAGTGTGTTCCAGGATCTGAGCCAATAATCTACCTCATCATCTCCGGGTCATTTTCCGTGGCTGGAGGAAATACTTTAATACGTTAACTGTCAGCGTACGCTGCCGTCAGATTAACTCAGGATTTGGGGAAGCAGTGTTATGAAGTACAAAACACCATCAGTCTGTTTCTGCCAGAAAGACTCAGGAGGCGAGAGTGAAGGAGGACAACATCCTCAGTGGAATTTTACAAATTGAAAGATAACAATTCAGTAAAAATTAAAGAGTCTTTGGCGTGGGCCCCGTCCTCGGTCCAGGTCTTGGAGCGTCGAGACCCTTGCTGATCCTGCTAGATACAGACAGAAGGGGTGGAGTCTACACCTGGACAACCAGACAGGGACCCAACTAGTGGTGGTGGGGAGGAAGGAGGGGAACGTCAAAACGTAGACTGAAAAGCAGCAGAATAGGGACACAAGTCGAGTCAATTTAAAGACAGGTGTAGACCTGAGTAACGAATGAGGCGTTAGAGTCTTCCTGACAGAACCTTCACTAAAGCTTCCATTTCTTTTTCTATGGAGTTTCTGGCAGTAATGCAGAAGATAATAATGGGCCTCATTCTCCAGTAGCTTCCTAAATTTGTTCTTAAGTGCGATCCTAAGAAAAAGTCTACGTCAGATTCATGTCGTGTTCTTAAAGCGCAGAACTGTTCTCACCTTTGTGCTCTTGAGTGTCTTAGTTACCTAAGAAACAATCCCACATAAGAGAACACTGGTGAATGAGTCTTCAGCAAAACTGCACATATAGGTTTTTTAAATCTTCTTAAGAACGGTTGGTGAATGAGGCCCAAAGTTATTAACCCCCAAAAGAATCAGCAAGATGCCAAGAAACGTGGAAAACATCCTGGAGGAGCTGAAGACCAGCTGAAAATCTCCATTCACAGATCCAGAATTACGTGCATGCTTAGTGTAGATGTTACCATGACAACCAGCATCACGTGAGTCCAGTCAGAGTGAGACGAGCAGCAGTGAGTCAGTGAGCAGTCAGACTCAGGAAAACGTCCTTCACATGTACTTATTATAAAAAATGGCGAGAGACACATAATGCCAGTCCCAGGACCCTCTGGATGAAGGTTTGCAGGAAAGAATGGTCACAAAATTTAGATTTTATGTGACTTAATTAAAGATTATCTGGTCCCCGCAGAACATACAGTAAAGGCCCCTATATCAGTAATAAGGAACGTTGCTGTTGCTTTGTACAAGCAAGGCTCTTGCCCCGAGTACCACGTTACCTCCAATGACCCACTGTCATTCATTTACTAATATATCTGTCTGACCAGCTTGTTATTGTGAGCTTTACAGCCGTCCATCCTGCTGTTTTTAGGTCGTTTAGAGATCAAACCATAAACTTCGTCTCCTCTGCAGACCAGTTTCTGCTCCGCCATGTTGAACGGTATAAACTCTCACTATGACGTGACGAACATGATCAGAACAGACTTAAACTTTCCGATAGGGAATGTAATCAGATACAGACATTTACACGGATATTATTCTTCTATTATTTACAGGATTTTCCACCTTGTTCAATCGGGTAGAAACTTTATTCTGAATGGCCTCATTCCAGTTCAGGTGTTTACATGGACACATTCTATTCTGATTAAGTTAATCAGATTTTTAACGGATTATCAGGCTGTATGTAAACTCAGCTATTGTTGGGCAGTGCAGTCCAAAAGGCTTCAAGAACACAATCTCCATTTGTGATTAGGATGCATAATAGTAACTTCTAATGTTCCTAAGCCTAAACAAAAGCTGCAGTGGCAACTCATGACAGCATATTATATCTTCCATAACATCTTTATGTCAGTGTTACTTAGCAGGGTTCAAATAGTGCTACCCTTAAAAGTCAATAGAAACTGTGGAGAAACTAGTAAACAGTAGCTAAATGTGTTCAAGCCTGACCATTTCAACTGTTTCAGTTTTGTTGTTAATTCCTAAAGAGTGTAGAGTTTCATTTTGAAGGGGTCCTGATTTCATCCTGAAAGATAAAGTCTTGGCTTTATCCTGCAGGAGTCAATATTTCATCCTACATGTTGGGAGGTGTTTTGATTTTATGCTGAATTTGCAGAAACAAATGTAGGAGGTCCTCAGTTAGCGGTTTATCTCAGTTGGTCGTCTATAATTTGTTCCAGGGGACTCCTGAGTGAGACTGTGGACAGAAACTCTGGGCCCGTGAGTCTCGCTCTAGCAATGGAAATCTGAAGTCATAGGGAGACCCAATCAGAGAGTTCCAGGATCTGAGCCAACAATCACCCACCAGATGATTATGCAGTGTCTGGAAGAAAATTCTTTAAAACTGTCATGCTAAAGCTGTCCTGTTCTATCCGGAGGGTGTTTGGGCTTCACCTTTAATGAGTCTTAGTTTTATTCTGGAGGTGTCTTGATTTTATGCTGGAGGAGTAGTGTTTCATTCTGAAAGAGTCTTAGTCCTAAAACAGGTCTGGGATTCATTTTGAATAAGTCTTAGTTTTACTGAGAATCTTGGTTTCATCTTGAAAGAGTCTTGTTGGTTTTATCCTGAAGGTACCTCTTCATTATACTGAAAAAGCACTGAAGTATTGTTTTTTTCTTGGAAGACAAGGAATCTTGATTTATCTTAAAAGAGCCGCTGTTTTATCCCAAAATAGTCTTAGATTTACCCTGAGAGAGTCTTGTTTTTATCCTGAAGGAGTTTTTCTTGAAGAACCCTTAGTTTTATCCTTTTATCCGTTTAGTCTCCGTTTTATCCTTAAGAACATTTGTTTTATCTTGAACAAGTGCTGGTTTGATCTTGAAAGACTTTTTGCTTTTTCTTTAAACAAATCTTGGTTTCTTGAAGTAATTAATTTATCCTAAAGATGTCTTGGTTTTATCTTGAAAATGTCTTGATCTTATCCTGAAGGGGTCTCAGTTTAATCCCGAAAAAGACTAGAGTTTTATCCCAAAGACGTCTTGGTTTTATCCTGAAGAAGTGTTCTCTTATTCTCTGAAGAAGTATTGGACGAACGCTTGGTTTTATCCTGAAAGAACACTCCATCCTGGAGTCTTGGTCTTCTGAGAGAGCCTTTATGAAGTGTTTTGGTCATAACTTTAATTTAAGCAAAACCTTGAACAAAGTAACTTCATTTTTGCCATCTACACACTGGATAAATGCTTCAGTGCTATTGATGAGAGAGGGGTGTGATTGATAGTCCTGTCAAAAATTCCTTCATTGGACTAAACGGGAGGAGGAATAAGTCATCAGAGGGAATGAGATTATCCAGCACACGGAATCACCCAGACAGCTTCCGCAACACACAATTAGCCATTTGAAAGCAATCTAGGTTTCTGGTGGAAAAAGTTGAGAGTGTATTAAAATGTGAAGAAGGCTCATCGATCAGTCTGTGGACGTATTTTGTTTCGTGTGTTTGTGCAACCGTGTGTGTCGGAAAGAGAGTGGTTAAACAATAG
The DNA here is from genome assembly GCF_904425465.1 of Colossoma macropomum. Lineage (NCBI taxonomy): Eukaryota > Metazoa > Chordata > Actinopteri > Characiformes > Serrasalmidae > Colossoma > Colossoma macropomum. Next base: position 2,804,466 of record NW_023494796.1, on the reverse strand, counting down.
GCCACGGATGAACAGCCGCCGAGAAGAGTGAACATCTGTGGAAGTTTCTGAAGAAAGAAGAAAAAGACTGAAGGACATTCATCAGGACAAGCACTAAAAAAGAGAAGTGACATCACAAGTGACCTCTCTGTGAGAAGAAAAAAGAGGGATAGGGAGGAAAAGAGCCATGGAAAGAGGAGAGGAAGCAACAGATGGAAATAATGAGCAGAAGGAGAGGTTAAAGGGGCCTGGATTAACAATGAGGTTATCAGGGCGAGACAGCTGTAGAATGAAGAGAGAGAGAGAGAGAGAAAGGAAAAGATAGACGAGAAGTCAAGAGAGGAGAGTTTAGTGAAGGAGCAGAGACAGAAACACTAAGACTGCACAAATTTATCGCTGTTATGTAGGCTGATCTTTGAAGTCACACAGTGTAAAATATTAAAAATGTTTATATGATATTAAACTCGAGTGTTAAAATATCTCTATGGGGTCCAAAAACTCGCCTTTCTCTATAGCACCAAAAAGGGTTCCGCTGTTGTAATGATGTCAAGCTATTAACAATAGAAGAACCCTTTTCAAAAAATTCTGTATGGATCCGCATAAAACACATTCTCCATCAATCTGAAGAACCATTTCACCACACAAGCATACAAGTGGTTCTATGAGTGTTTATGGTTCTGTATAGAACCACTGCATTGACTAAAGAACCCTTTTCAAGAAAGTCTAATGCAGGTTCACCAAAAACTCTGGACAATAACTGTGTTGCACTGATTTTTCACTTTCTGTTTTATTAAAACTTACTAGCCTAAACAGTAAGCTGGTCAGACTGGGGGGCGGCGGTGGGGGGGTCACCTCGACCCCTCAGACTGCACTGCATTCAAAACCAGCATGCTTCCTTGATGGAAACACTGGAAACATGTATTGTCATCTGAGGATTTGACCTTTCCGATTGTCCCTGGAAATAACGGACATTGGACCATCCAGATTGTTACCAGCATAAAGTTCAAAAGACAGGGTCGGTCATGGTGAGGGGGTGTATTAGTGTCCATGGCGTGGTTCGCACCTGTAAAGGCAGCATTAATGCTGAAACATATGAAGTGCAGAATCTGAAAACGAAGGCCCTGCATGGTTGTGCAGCTGAGGACTTTACTAAGGCCAGAAAAATACTTAACGCGCAACGTTGTGTTCAAAAATGACGCCTTTTCAGAATGCAATGCAAGCACGAGTTGCATTCTGAGTGTTACAGCAGGGGGCACTATAACGACAGCCGAGCAGATGAGTTTTACACAAAGATGGCTTACATACATAAAAATGATACATTCTCGCTTTTCCATTTCAACAGAAAACATATGGCAGCTCACTCTCCTCTACTGTCCACGTTTAGCTGCTGAAGCTGTTGGAATAACAGTAGCTCCCTCTCTGATTTGTCCTCTAGCGCCCCCTTCAGTACTGCGTGTTTTAACTGCCACAGTAACGTAGGAACGCACAGTGAGTTTGTACAGAAGGGCCGAGCGTTTGCAGTGCATTGGCCAAGCGCTGCCACTCGCATTGAGTCTGTTTCTGGCTAAACAGAAGAACGGTAAAAATTTCTGCTTTCAAAACTCGTTCATTTCGTGTCTTCAATCCCCGAACGATTATCAAGTGCCATGTAAAGGAAAGGTGATGTAACAGTGGCAAACATGCTCCTGTCCCAACTTTTGGGGACGTGTTGCAGGCATCAAATTGGGAAGGTAAAACATCAGTGTTTGTCTACTTCTTTTCAATACAACAATGAATTTGATAATCATTGTTATTCATGTTTCACATACTGTCCCAATTTATTTTGGAACTGAGGTTGGTACACGGCCTGCAAACTGCAGGTTCAGGCTTGCGCAACACTTTCGTACATAACACGTAGGCAGAAAAGTCCAATTTGTGCCTGAAACTGACTCAAAAGGCTGAGGACATCAGGCCAGTGGTCTCTATTTGCCGCAAGACCAGAAAAAGATCAGCGGTTGAGACTCCCGGGTTGTGAGCGTGAGTCCTTTTGAAAGTGCGTGTGCACATTTGAATGGTAGTAAAAGACGGAGACTCGGGGGATCCTTAGAAGTATTTCTGCCCGAGCGTACAGAGACAGAGATACGCACATAGACCTCCAGAGAGAGAGACACATGGGAAGAGTAAAGTCAAGGCAGCAATTAGACCGCATGGTTCAGCGAGGCCGATGACTGAGGGCCGAATCGCCAGCGCTTACATAAAACCTGCAGTGCGTGCGAGACTGGCTCCGTTTGACCGTGAACTCGGTGACCTCACAGAAGAGGAGCTCATCTTAAGTGCCGTTTTAGCATTCCGCAGGCAACCAATCAGGAACCTTTCCCCCCGAAAGTCACGACCCTTCAGCTGTCAATCACCCACGGCACCAGGGGCAACCAGGCGAACCGTTATTAACGACCTGATTAATTATAGATGTGTAGCCTAATTATTACGGGCACCGTGGTAACGGGGGGGTTTAACACACACTCACATGCACACACACACCTTCTAATGAGAACGGATCCATTATTCTCCACCGGGAGAACTAAATGTCGCTCCAGCTCAGCACACAGTGACGTTTCTCAGCAGGACCACCAGAAAGCTCGGTGGTCTTGTAAACCTACGCTATGACATCAGTAGGAGCAGCTGCGAGGAGAGTTGTGACATCATGTTTACACAGGTGGACGGGCTTCAGTAGAACTGAGAGGTGGTCTACAGAGGCGCATAACACGAGGTCAAAGCAGCTAGCGTGCTAATGTGCTAACACAAGCATGGGTTTATTTTTTACAGTACATGTTGAGGAGTTATGATACACACCGGTCAGGCGTAACATTCTGACCACCTCCTTGTTTCTACACTCATTGTCCATTTTATCAGCTCCACTTACTATATAGGTGCACTTTGTAGTTCTGCAGTTACAGACTGTAGTCCATCTGTTTCTCTGATACTTTGTTAGCCCCCTTTTACCCTGTTCTTCAGTGGTCAGGACCCCCATGGACCCTCACAGAGCAGGTACTATTTGGATGGTGGGTCATTCTCAGCGCTGCAGTAACACTGACCTGGTGGTGGTGGTGTGTTAGTGTGTGTTGTGCTGGTGCGAGTGGATCAGACACAGCAGTGCTGCTGGAGTTTTTAAACACCTCAGTGTCACTGCTGGACTGAGAATAGTCCACCAACCAAAAACATCCAGCCAACAGCGTCCTGTGACCACTGATGAAGGACTAGAGGATGACCAACACAAACTGTGCAGCAGCAGATGAGCTATCGGCTCTGACTTTACATCTACAAGGTGGACTGACAAGGTAGGAGTGTCTAATAGAGTGGACAGTGAGTGGACACAGTGTTTAAAAACTCCAGCAGCACTGCTGTGTCTGATCCACTCAGACCAGCACAACATACACTAACACACCACCACCACGTCAGTGTTACTGCAGTGCTGAGAATGATCCACCACCCAAACAGTACCTGCTCTGTGAGGGTCCGTGGGGGTCCTGACCACTGAAGAACAGGGTAAAAGGGGGCTAACAAAGTATCAGAGAAACAGATGGACTACAGTCTGTAACTGTAGAACTACAAAGTGCACCTATATAGTAAGTGGAGCTGATAAAGTGGACAATGAGCGTAGAAACAAGGAGGTGGTCACAATGTTATGCCTGATTGGTGTATATATATATATATATATATATATATATATATATATATATATATATATATATATATATATAGCGCACATATACATATATATATAAACTAAAAGTATCCAGACCTTAGGTATTTGCCGTGATTGTTACAATCTATTTAAACCCAAAGCATTAACAGAAATACTAATCAGCTAAATATATTCAAAATCACAATTTAATTATTTATAGCGTATTTTCTATAAGTGTCCCAAATTCAAACCCCTAAATTTACACTTGTGAAAATAATACTTACATTATGAAAGATCAAATCAGTGTTTGCTTTCTTTTCAACTTGAAGTTGGAAAATTAAGATTTATCATGTAAATTAAAACAACTTTTTTAAGCTGTCCTTTGTTTTCATGTCACTACTGAAACACAGAGTTTTACTCTGCAGGCAGAGTCTTATTTTAGAGCAGGAAGTGAGGCTGCATCCCTGTCCCTCAGGGCCACATGGTGAGCAGGTAGATCCCATTGTTTTGAAGTAAATGAGTCCCAAAGTCTGAAAATCAGTGAGGAACATTAAGAATCGCCATATTTTCTGCAGTTCAGCACTTTTTAGTGTTTTAATGTAAAATATGATGATTTTCTGTGTGAACAGCAGTTCAGAGCTGTGTTTGCTGGTCTGTACTGGCTGAGTTTCTGAGCTCAAAATGAGCTAAAATTATCACTGAAACAGTCACTACTGAAACAGACACTACTGAAACAGTCACTACTGAAACAGTCACTACTGAAACAGACACTACTGAGACAGACACTACTCAGACAGACACTACTGAAAGTCACTACTGAAACAGTCACTACTGACACAGTCACTACTGAAACAGACACTACTGAAACAGTCACTACTGAGACAGACACTACTGAGACAGACACTACTGAGACAGTCACTACTGAAACAGACACTACTGAAACAGTCACTACTGAGACAGACACTACTGAGACAGACACTACTGAAAGTCACTACTGAAACAGTCACTACTGACACAGTCACTACTGAAACAGACACTACTGAAACAGTCACTACTGACACAGTCACTACTGACACAGTCACTACTGAAACAGTTACTAAACAGACACTACTGAAACAGTCACTACTGAAACAGACACCACTGAAACAGACACTACTGAAACAGACACTACTGACACAGTCACTACTGAAACAGTTACTACTGAAACAGACACTACTGAAACAGACACTACTGAAACAGTCACTACTGAAATAGTCACTACTGAAACAGTCACTACTGAAACAGTCACTACTGAAACAGACACTACTGAAACAGTCACAACTGAAAAATTTGGTACAGTTTGGGTGTTGAGTTTTGATTGTTTTGGAATATTAAATCAAATATTTTAATAAAATAAACATAACTAAAGTATAGGGTCACTCAGAGCAAAAGCATTTTAGTCTAGGGTTCGAGGCTATGCTCACATTACCAGGCCACAGTGGTGCAAATCTGATTTTTTACCTTAATTTGACCCAGATCTGATTTTAGAGCATAACTGATCTGGGCTGCTTTCACATGTGGTCTTAAAGTGGATACATGTCTGATTTGTGGCCATGTGACCTTAATGAGAACATTCAGATCAGATTTCTGGGTTTTTTTTACTGCGCATGCACCGCAATTCAGCATTAACCCAACCTGGGGTCAGTGCCATCAGACAGAGCAAAAGCAATAATGCATAATGCCCCTTTTGACCTTCGTCTTGCTCTAATAATGAACAGCTGAGAGCTGCTCGGAGAAGCTTTGCTATAAAGGCTTGTTCTGCTGATTAGTTTGTTAATCATGACGCATGAGGTTCATTGACGAGATGAATGAATGAATGATGTCCCATTCTAAATCCAGGGGCACTAATATGGAGTTGGTCCCCCTTTGCAGCTCTAACAGCTTCCACTCTTCTGGGTGTGTCTGTGGGAATTTCTGTCCATTCATCCAGAAGAGCATCTGTGAGGTCAGACACTGATGTTGGACGAGAGGGTCTGGCTCACAATCTCCGTTCTAGTTCATCCCAAAGGTGTGTGATGAGGTTGAGGTCAGGGCTCTGTGAGGGCCAGTCAAGTTCTTCCACACCAAACTCACCCAGTCAGGCTTTTATGGAGCTGCTTTGTGCACTGGGGCTCAGTCATGCTGGAACAGGAAAGGTTCTTCTCCAAACTGTTCCACAAAGTTGGAACTCTGCAGTTATTGATCAGCAGAGCGTTGGGAGTCTTTTATGCTCTGTGCTCCTCAGAACTCAGTGACCTGCTCTGTAACTTTACGTGGTCTGACTCTTCGTGTCTGAGTTGCTGTGATTCCTAAAAGCTTCCACTTTTCAATAATACACTCACAGCTGATCATGGAAAATCTAGGAGGGAAGAAATTTCACAAACTGACCTGGTGGCATCTATTACAGCACCACACTGGAATTCAGCTCTATAGACCCATTCTTGCACTAATGTATGTAAAGGCAGGCTGCATGACTGGGTGCTTGATTTTATACACCTGCGGCAATGAGACTGAATGAAACACCTGAACTCAGTGATAAGGAGGTGTGTCCCAATACTTTTTTCTCTGTATATACAGCCACCTAATTTCCCTGCTAGTAGCCCAGCTATTCATACATCTAACTCTAGCCCTGAAAATGCTTATGCACAACACATTACCAGCCATGAACGCTCACTCCTTCCTCTATGGGTGATGATCTTATCCAAACAAGCAGACCTGCCTCTCATTCTGCCCTGATTACTGATGAAAATTGATGACAAATATTGATTGGTTTTCAAAAGGATCTGAGAGCCAGTTACTTAGGTTGTAATGATCCCTCTGACCCACTGCCGGTGCTCACCTTTGATTCATTTTTAATAAGCAAACCTCCATCCCTGGGCGTGTGTGTGTGCGTGAGAGAGTTGGATTTAGCCTGTGACGTCCAAAAACTGGTCAATAAAAAAACGGCAGTTATGAGCCGGCGTGAAGAAGGAGTGAGCTTTGCTGGTGCCTCCAGCATCAAAACTTGACATTATCACTCTTTCTCGGTTGGCTAAAAATAACCCCAGCTTGGGCTAAGGCTGCACACTGCTTGGCCTAAAGGGGTCGTAGCTCACCGCCCAGTCTATACAGCTCATTAAATCATTTATAGGAAGCTAAGCTGCAAAAACAGCCCATTGGGTTTTCGGCATGTAATATCACAAGTATGGACACATTTCCATTCAGATTTATAAGTCGTGCATCATTCTGTAGTTGGCATCCTGCCCATATTAGGACCTCTGGGTCTAAGCTGGGTTTCTTTTTGACAAAAATAAATGGGATTTTTAAAAACAGCCGGTTCTGAACAAAAAGGTTCCAAACCTGATGTACATTTTTCCCCTGAATATCAATGGATCCTCTGACTTAAAGGGCCAATTAGCCATCAAAATATGAGTAATGCTACATAGGCCGCTTTTCCACTATTGAGCCAAATGGTTCTCAGGGCCATACTGGGCCGTTACGCACTGGTCCATCTGTTGAACAGCGAAATCAGAACCAGGAAATACCAAAGAAAACTACACAAATGAGTGGCTAACCGCTACCAGGCTAATAGCAACATACACGCCACCCACCACAAAACACGTTTGGTTCCATCTGTCACTCCAACTCCAGTCTCTCGGCGTGGTCTCGTCTTGTTTATCCTGTAAACGGGTGGTATTTGAGCACCTGTTACTGGAACAGCCTGTACTGCTGTGGGTTTCACCTGTAGCCGGATAACGAGCTACATTAGCATTAGCGTCGCCCGGCAGGTTTCAGCTCAAAGCAGCACAGAACTAGTCTATTTTTTATCTTTCTGTCACTTCAACACCAGACATTCGAATTTGTGCTCTCAGATCTGAGTCTTTATCCCCTAAACGGGTGTTTTCATCATCATTTCGCTAGAACCGAGTCTGTACTGTGGTGGGAAGCAGTGTGCACTCGCGTTAGCTTAGCCTAGCAGGCTACAGCTTAAAGCTCTAACAGAACAGGTCTGATTTCGGCTTTCTGTTGTTAGTTTTGATATCTATGATTGTGATATCAGAGCAGTTAGTCTAATCGAACCTGCACTGGGGTGATCTTAGCTAGGAGGCTCCAGGTCTAGCGAATAGCTACGTTGTTATGCCATCCCACCCCACGGTTCTACGGCCGGAGTACAGTCAACTAGCCATGCCAAAAGCATTCCATGTCGAACCGTGTCCGTGTCCTGGAACGGTTGCCCTCTGTACTCAGAACCTTTGTGCATTGCCCTGCAGTGGATAAGAGGCCATAGATGCTACTCGCAAGCTACCCTTCCTGAGCATATAAAGAAAAGCAAGTCCCCTATTATCTTTAACACTGTTATATACCAACACTAGCTGCTCAACTGCAGCCTAAAACCGCCAAAGCCTCTAAACGACCATATTTAGCAAAGCTAGCTGGATTGTGTGGGGTATTGCGGTAAGGGTGCCAGTCTTGTGATGTCAATTCAAATCACAGTAGTGTTAGATTGCATGTAGCAATTGTCATACTTGGCCTCCTTAATGACCTCAGCTTAGCGGAGCTCCTAATATGGGGAGGTCATCAACTACAGAACTTCAGATACATCTTCACAGGTCTGTGGCTACCTATTCAGCCTAGAGTCACTGGAGGGGAAGATGTGGGGAAAACAATTTACTGTTTTTCCATACACTTCACTTTTTCAGTGACAACAAGGCAGCTCAGGAAAGAGAGGTTTGAATTGGTCATGTAACATGAATTATGACTGTTTTTGATACACAAAACCTCACGTTATACGTCAGGTAACTTTAGGGAGAAAAATCATAAATGTAGCATGTTCCTATGGCATGTGCCCATCCCCCCAGGCCCCGATGATGACTGAAAGAGCTGGCAGGGAGGCAGGGCCTGAACTGCAAGCGGGGACGAAGCCCGGCGAGGACGGCGAATCCCAAACACAGTTGAGGGACACAAGTGACGGCTGGAAGATGACGTCAGACGCCAGAGAGAGGATGACAATGATGACGGCCATGAGAGGCATGACAGCAGAAAGCCGGTCCTGAACTCTGCTGCCCGGGCCCCGCCTCCTGGTCTGCAGCGAAGCCGCTTCACTACACCTCACGGTCGACCCCAGGCGACCCATTCTCGCTTTCCCTCACTCTTACTCAAAAAGGACTTCATGTCAGCTTCTGCAGTTTGTCTAACTGTTATTCCTTCAAAGTTTGTGAGCAGCTGGCACCCCAGGGGAGTTAGCGATAATCAAACCTCAACAACCAAAAGCAAATTTCTGGCTTTTTTACATTTTTTGGAAATAATAAATAACTAAATTTCCTCATAGTGATAAAGCAAGTGTCCACAAAATGTCAAAATTGTTGGGTTTTCTATCATCCATATATTAAATACAGTAAATACATGGCCACACATGCATAAACAAACACAGTCGAGCTTTACACTTAATTTATTGCCAAGTCAATCTGGGCAGAAAATTCTAGAAAATATCTTAGCAATTGACAGATTACATATAAAGATCACATAGAATAGTAAACGCTTTCAGATAAAAAAAGGACCTTTATGTACTTGTATCAGGTAATGACTACAACACAATATTATTAATAGCTAAGTTTTTGACTGTGCATAGACATATATTTTTAATTTTATATCTAATTTCAATTTAAATGTTTTTTTTGATATTCGAAAACACCAACTGCCTTTTACGTTGTGTGAACAATTCATAAATGGACAAAAAGAAACTTAAATTTGCATTACCTTAACCCATCTTAGAAATGCATTATCGTTTCCCAAAAATATTACTGTGTTTTAGAAATATGTCGTTCTCTTACAACAGGGACTATATGGTAACATTGTGTTTTGCTGTCATATGGTAGAAAAAATCTAGTCAATCTTTGGGATATCTGGTCATGTGTCTCTGATCGGTTCCGAAGAAGGACATCGGAAAAACACCCTCTAACAGAGTGATGGGAGTGGTGACAGTTATTACTTGACTCACATGGAACTTTTGCCCAAAGAAAACGAGTGAACTAACCCACTTTGGAATGTGTGTCGTCTCAGCTGTGTCCCTAAAACGTGTGAAGCATTTTTTGAACATGAATGTATTTCGCAAGAATGCTTGCGAAGACTCCAGGGAAACCCATCAAGGGAACTCATTTCAATTGTAAAAGCAGAAGAGTTAGCCTATCTCTCGGTTTGATGTTTGTGTTTCTGTATGCACCCCCCACCCCCTCCACATACACAAACACACATACCCTTAGGGCTGAGATGAGTGGTTGAAGTGTCTGGTGTCGGGTTTTTAGCAAGTATGTGTTGTTTTAAGCCTGGGGTGAATCTAATAGAGTCTTTCGATGAGCCTGACTGAATGTAAGCATTTAACAAATTACAGCTGAGTGAAAAGGCCTCTGAATTGCCGTGGTGGACTCCTGCTGAGAGACTGACTCAGTGTGTGGAAGCGACGAAGGAGCAGAACAGCTCTCTGGAGTTAATACCTCTCTGAGAGTGAAGGAGGAGAGAGAAGGTTAATCTATGAGAAATTGGAAATAAGACTTTAAGGGACGACTCGGTACAACAGCACTGATGTTGGTGCTATTAGTTTACATTTATTGCTGGTGAAAAGTCTTGTTCGGAGTGTGGGTGGTGTGGATGTGAGTGAATGAAGCTCAAGGACAGTCCCAGTCCTGGAATTCTTGCCATTTCAGCAGTGCTTATACAAACTAAGGCCTATTATTTAGTCACCACAGGGACTTCAGTGCAAACTGGCTGAGCTATTCTTAGGTTATAGAAGTGTTGAATAAACGTCCTTCACATTTTTGTTATTTATAATCATTGAAACAAATAGAGAAAAAACAGAAATGCAGACTGAAACCTGTCGGTAAGGAATTATTTAGTATGGAATGGATTGATTGTAAATATGATTGGTTGCACAACTCACTTATGTAATTAAATATGTTATTACATAATAACTCTTGAAATGTATCACAAAAACAAAGCCTCAATTTCTAAGGGTGAACTAGCACCTATCATTAATAAACAATTCAGTCCGAAAGTGGCAGAAGTGCAAGCCTTACCCCATAGACAGGGTTAACTGTAATAGACCAATTAGTTGTGACAATCACTGTAAATCTGGTGCAAAACACAATTCAATGAGTGTGTTTACATGCACTCAATAATCTGATCATAATCAGATTTCTGCAGTTATCTGATGGTCATGTAAACAGCACACTCCAATTACTTAGATCAGAGTAAGGTCTAGATTTCATAGTAAGGTCTAGATACGATTAATACATCTGATAAAGAGGCTGGATTTTAGCTCAGTAATCAGATTTCTCAGTGCTGTAAACTCTGACTCTGATTTCTTTCGGCTTTCTCAGTCTGAGCATGTGTGAAAACAGATGGCTGTACCGGAGCAGCGTCACCGCGAGACGCAGCAAAACACTGTTGGAGCGACACTGAAACCAAATACATGCTTCTGCATGATGTATGTTCATATTTTCAGGTAAAGTGGCGCAATGTTTTATGGAAAGCTGCGGTATGAAGTTTGAGTTTCACATTACTTCTATGGCACGTCTTCCTCTATGAGTTTATTGCCTGGTTGTGAAGCAGAAATCTGATTACTGTCTGACTCATTTAGACCCAGAGTTTCACTGTTATCTGATTAATCAAGTGCATGTAAGCTTGTTCATCAGATTACTGACAAAATCTGATTTTCTGCAGTTATCCGATTATTAAGTGTATGTAAACGCACTCATTGTAATTCTAGGTTAAACCAGACCAGAACAGAAATTCAGAAACTATATGCCTCAAAATAAATCTGATAAGTGAAAAGAGATTGTGTCAAACTTGCCAAATTTACAACTGACCACAAAGTAAAATCATCAGATAAAATGAAAATATATTTTATTTATTTCTTTAGTACATTTTTGATAAATCTGTGCATAAAAACCTCCAAACAGTTGACTGTTTTGATTATATATGGGGGTATATGTGTGTAGTAGGCTTTGGTAGGCTTGGTTGTGGTTGTGTTAAAACTAACCCCATGGGGATACTGTACTTTATCTCGGCTAGCTCACGCTGTGAGTCGTTTACATGCTTCAAAATCACTATACTGAAAATATTATGATGAAAAAGATGCCTGCTTAACTATAACTACATAATACACCCATGTTATGTTTTACCCCATGTTAGTTTGTGCACCGCTGTCCTCTACAGCTCTGATGAGAGTCAGTGTGAGGTAAACTCCAGGCCGTATGGGGACAGCACATCGCTTGATTCACTGTGGTCATTTAATCCTTAGCAGGCCCTCCCTCAGGGTGTTTCAGGTTGCCAAACGTTTAGGATAGGAACACTTGAGCCATTAAGGGACGCACAAATGAGTGGATTCTGCCTGTCAACTCCCAGAGAGACGTGACTGACAGCGAAAGACACTGGCTTTGGCATGGACACGCGCTTCGGAGGCCTGTGCTAAATGAGGTCACGGTAGGGCTCCTCGGGTCTTCTGGGTGACAAATGAGCTGAAAGGTGAGACGATTTAGCACCGGAGACAGATAGTGAACACAAAAGCAGATTCAGAGGATGCAGGCGACTCACTTCTCACTGACGCTAGTGGTAGAAAATCCTTCGCTTATAATCTAATCTTTGAACTCAGCAAGTTGACTCTATGAACAAATTCAACGCACAAGCAGTGAATTTTATACATTTCACTTACTGAGCGTCACCTTTTTAGGGATATTCATAGCAAAAAAAATCAATAAGAAAATGCCTGTGTCGGTCTCTTATGGATTTTTTTCTTATGACTGATGACATGCAGGGTCAATATCAATAGAAGGAAGAGAAAGTAGCACAGTGGTCAGAGAATAATCTATTCGTAAGGGACCAAGACCCAAGAGGTCATTCAAAAAGTGTTTGAAGTCTTTGAAGGCTACCTACATAGAAACTTCATCACACATGCACAGGCATTCAATAACGTATTTAAAAGCAACATGAATATGTATGAACACCTAATGTCAGTATTTGTGAGACTTGCTTAACATATTTTAAGAAACAAATCATTGACTTAACGACATAAGAGTCTTTAAACTGCAGCGATTGCTTCCCCTGCCCCTTTGTCTCAAAACGAATATTGCCCATTTTGATGAGCTTCAAATGCTACACGCAAAACCAAAACATCACCCTGATCAAAACCACACCTGAACTTTTTTTTGGCTGCCACTTTCAGTTTATGTCATACGGCAGCATCAGCACCAACTTGGAGTAACATTGGCTTAAATTTCACAGCATGTGAGACTTTAGGCACGTCATTCTTGTTTGGCAATAAAGATGTCATGACAAAATGTCTACATTAAAGAAGCAGCGTAGTATGATACTAATATCAAGACGCAGATCAATGCGCTTTCAGAGTCTTGCTTTCCTGGAATTTAAGATAACAGTCCTCTCTAATTAGGTCAAAGCTATCCTAGCGAGCAGAATTCCTATTTGTGTGAATCCCAAACACAACCGCGATTACACAAAGATGAAGTTGGCTTCCTGTTCACCAGTTTCGTTTTTGAATTTTCTGTTCCACCTTAAATGGTGCAGCAGTTGCACAGGTGCCAGGTAGCTGCTGCATGATTTAAGGTGGAACAGAAAATTAAAATGAGAAGCTGGAAAACAAAAGTTAACTTCGTCATGGTGACGTCATGGTGACGTCATGGTAACATTTAGAAATATTAGGAGATAATTATGGAGCTCTAATTTTGTTCCTGGGCAGAAAATGTGGCCCCATTATGGTCCCACCTAAAAAAAAGTCATAGAATTGCCACTGTCTTCAGTGAAGATGCTACCAAAGTGTCAGTCTTGCTACGTTTAACCCCAAACCCTGTAAATGTATTAGTTGTCAACCTTAAGTTCACTTGAACATTCGGAACCTCCTCCTTGTCAGCGTACCCATAACTTCCTCCGTGACATCATCTTTCCACTCTGCAATTTATTCCCCCAGAAAAGGTATCTGAGGAGGACGGAGCTCCTTGAAGGAGTGCTAGCCTTTACGGTTGATAAGAGAGTGGCGGGATTATCTCCATTTCAGATTGTCTCTCAAACACCACAGTCTCCTACGGCTTTGGAGGAGGGAAAAAACAGCCTGGCCAATAAATCTGACATTTACTCACGCGACCTTCACTCTTCCTTCTCCAGCGTCACACACCAAAAGGCTGACATTTACGGCTAAAAAAACCCAACCTAGCATGACGATGGTGTCGGTCGGAAGTGCCGCATGGCTGAGCTGGAACGCCGTCACGTGCGTTTGGGAGAAGTTTGGCAGATATATGACGCTTTGAAATCTGCACACGTGCACAAACATACATAAATGTAAGACTGAAACCCAGTGTTTGAGATGAAAGTCACTCTGTCTTGCAGTCTTGTCGTCTGGCGTCAACCAAGCAGTCCAGCAGTCTGACGGGGGGGGGGGAACAATATGTTGTTCCATTGAAAATGAAAAGGCTGCTAAAAGTGTGGTCGTGGTTTAAGTGACTACATCAGTAAACTGTACAGTGATGTGCAAACGTCTGAAATCATCCTTCATTTATTCAATTTAAGGTAATTATTTACATATTTAATGAAAGTTACACAGAAGGCCCCACAACCACACATAATATCAACTCTTCCAAAGTTCAGTCTTAGAAGAAATTCATGACTTATGGTTCTGGCATTCACTGAAATGAATAAATCTAGAGTATTTTTGAAAAGGAGGCCTACCTTGGTGCATTCATGGGAGCACATGTCCCCCACCCTGGGGCCCCCTGGTGGCCAGGGCCCTCGCTAGTTCCTAGTCTACTGACTAGCTTGCTATCATTGTTGTTGACTGTGGTATTGACAAGTAATTAAATATTAATATTGTCAGCTTCTTTTTCGCCAACTTCTTTGTCGAATTTGCCTGTTCCAGCTTAAATGGTGCAGCAGTTACATTCTGTCACCTCAGGCATTATTATAACTGCTGCACCATTTAAGGTGGAACGGGAAATTTGAGTAAGAAGCTGGTGAATGGGAAGCCAACTACAGCCTTGTCGACTCCCGGAGGTCTCTTGATACACCCTTGCCTGATCTAAGAACTTCTTTCTCCATCTTCGTTCTTCAGATCTTCTCCTTTTTGGCTGTTTCTTTGCTTTCTCACTTTCCTAACAATGCATGGAGTTCAGCACACAGCCCCTCCCCTTCCCCCGTCCTGTGAATGAGCATGAACGCCCCCTGTTGCTGACTGGCTGGAATAGTTTTGTGTGGCTTGGTTTATTTGTTTCCCATTTACAGAGTCAGGGCTGTGTACCGACACAGAAGAGACACCTAGTGGATGGTGAAGGGATCACTTACTGCATCTTTAATATCACTTACTTCCGTCTTTAATTTGGTTCAAAGAAACAGGGATACTTTGCGAAGCTGTAGCTGAAGTGTTCTTGGACTAATTATGCAGCATTTAACGATGCTGGTATGATGACATTTGCCATTATTACATTAAACTAAATCCACATGGAGAGCACAGTAGATCATAAGTGGCTTGAGATTTTCAAAGAGAAAGGCAGCCAGTCTTTTAGGTAAACAGTTAAATGCTAATAGTAAGTTACCTCAGCTAACATTACTAGCAGAGGCATTATAAAGGAGGAGACTGGCCACTGGTTGGAATATGAATGGGAAAACTCATAACTCTCAACATGGTGTCTGTTTATGGTTTATGTACCTTTTCATAACCGAATGTTTTAAACAGAACAGTAAAATAAAAGCCTGGAGACGAGACGGGGTGTGTGGAGTCAGTACAGCTTAGAACATATCATTTCAGTGGATTATGGTTCAGTTAAGTTCCCTGACTAAAGGTACTGAGATGGAGCCTTGAGGGTTCCACCCCAGTGACAAGAGGAGAACAGACCCAGTGACAGTTTAGCACCTTTATTTCTGAGAGTGTGCGGTACGCAGTGTTTCCAGTGTGCAGTGGGGTTATGACAATGTCTCCAGCAGCTCACTGTGCAGTTATGCTATCAGAATATGAGATGTGTGCTGCGTTGCTGTGTCTGAAACAGATCTGCTTTCTCTTCAGCTCAAACTTCTCCCTAAAGCATCTCACTGTGACGGTCACCATTAAAAACCCATGAGCAACGCTTGCCCTGCTGTATAAAGGTCGCTCAGCAAAGATGCTTTTGGGAGAAAAAGCCCTTTGTGCTGCTCCCAGCTGGAATACTGATAACTAGGATTTGAGTCGTGGAAATGGGCCAAGATCCGTCTTTAGCTGTATTTCGGAAAGATATCAAGGCCAGAGCATGATCAAAAATAAGGCCTGACTGAAGAGCTACAAATTCTGATAACAGATCATATCTAATGGATAACATATAATTCAGCATCGTGGACACCTCAGCGGAGGTATTAAAAGGACAGCCTACAGAATAAGAGGAGAGAGAGGCAGAGAGAAAGTGAGAGAAGGAAAGAGAAACAGAGAGAGAAAAGAGAAAGAGAAAACAGACCATCCAGATATTCTAAAGCTGAGACAGACAGGTCAGATCTCAAATGATCTAGCAGCTGCAAAGCCAGGCGTACTGACCTGAGACTGACCATGTTTGCCAACTGTTCTGCTGTAATCTACACTGGTCCTCTCCTCAGGTGGTGAACTTTACTAATGCCATCCTCCAAAAAGCCGACCTTCGGTGCATCACAGACCCGGGACAGTGTCGGGAAAACAGCTAAAAAACGAAGGTACCTCAAAAATCCGCTGAGATGGAACGGCGCTGCTCTCCCTTGAGAGGGAATAAAGCTGACAGGTCTCCACAGCTGCTGAGTAAAATGGAGTCCATTCCCAGCGAAAGGGAGAACAGGTGTCCATGTGACCAGCGGCCCATAGAAGGGCGCAGGCTAGATCCATCCAAGCATGGCATTGGTGATGCAGCAGCCCCTGACTCTAGAACCGATGTCCATCAGCCCCTGCCCACCCTCCTGCACAGGAAGATACAACACCGCAGCCCTCAACCAGTGCTGACCACTCCAGAAAAAGCCCACCAGTGCCCTCTGAATGTCATTAAGTTCTCAGATTGAGCACTGTGAACAAAGCTGATGCTATATAGTTACTCGTGAGAACGCACCCCCTGCACGAAAGCGGGGGTACCAAACCTGACCATTTAAGCAACCTGGCACAGACTTTCTCCACTAAACCCTCCCAGTTCATTTAACCCCATTCTACCCCACTGTACACCACCTGGAAGTAGTGGAGGACTATTTCCACTAGAACCACACCATAAAGCCTCTGTCTTACCCCTGTTAAGTCTCACAGAGGAGGCTTGTTTATAAACTTTTAAAGAATCTTTTAAGAAAATAACGTCTTCACAACGTATCACCACTGTAATGTGATCAGCACAAGCCGGGAGTTTAATGGAGTTGACCCCAAACTGCAGAGCTGACGGATTTTTCCTCAGCAGACAGAGAAATGGCTCAGCTGCAGGAGTCCTGAGAGTGGACAGCCCTGCCTGATTATCCCCAGCACTGCAATGACAGAGGCTCATGTTACAACCCGAGTTGCTCAAATCCGATTTTTTGCTCAGATCCGATCTCTCTGACACGATGGTTCACACTCGTTTAGGTAAGTGATTCACATCTGTCATTAATGTAAACGAATTGGCGTCCTGAAATGACCCTCATGAGCTCATCCTACTCAGTAACGTCACGTGAATGAATCACGTGCATCATCAGCACAAACTAACGAGCAGAACGAGCTTCGCTGAGAAGATCATTAACTCTGATCAGCTCTCAACTTCATTATTAGAGCGAGACGAAGGAGAAAAAGGTGAGATGAGCTGCTTTTCCACCGTTTACAGGCTTTAACTTCCGTTCGGCGCTGCTGCCATGGTAACGCTGAATGATGGTGCAGCGCAAAAAGCACATGAATTCCGATCTGAGCGTCACATTAAGGTCACATGACTACGAATCAGATACATATCCAATCTAGGACCACATATGAAAGTGGCTCAGGTCGGATTTGAAAAGATCAGATTTGTGTCCACACAGCCCTGAAAACATCAGATCTGAGTCACATTAGGGCAGATAATCTGATTAGTGCCACTTCAACCCGGTATTGTGAAGGTAAGAGCCAGACAAGCTTTCCTGACTCAGTGTTTCTCATGTAAGTTTTAAATCAACACAAGCAAGAAAAGATCCTTTTGCTCAATGCGCCGCTCGGTGGCCCAGTCAGGAACAACTTAACTGACATTTACCGACATCTAGATCCGATCTTTCTTCTGATGGCGTAGCGTTCGAGAGGGACAGCTCTGCACTCGTCTCCTCTTTGGAGGACTTCATAGCATCGACAAACAAACTCCAGGTCTGCTTCAGCGTGTGCTCTGGAGCCGAGAATAGTGCGCAGTGAGGTTGTTTTCTCGGTTTTTGGCTTTCAAGTAGCCGTCAATTGTATTGGGTCGTTTAGCCATTTATAACCGTTGACAAATCTGTTGATTGTTATCACTCCTTGGCTGCCCCCTGGTGTCATGGTGAGTGAGGATCTCTCTCTCTGTCTCTCTTTCTCACTATGTATATATATGACAAAGTGACAAATGAACATAGCTTGTGCTTCAAGAGGTTAATCTGGTACTCATGGTCAACACAATCAAAAGCTTTTTGTTGATCGAGGGACAGAAAACTAAACTTGGAACCAGACAGTCTATGAAAATCTAACACAGCCCTAATAAAAAATAAATTACCGTAAAATTGGTCTACATGTACAAACGTGTCCAAAACCTCTTTAGATCTGTTGGCAAGACAGGATCTTATAGTCAGTGCAAAGGAGCGACACAGTTAGGAAACAGAAGGTTGTGGGAGCAGCCATATCATGAAGTGACCAAACCAAAGGGCCCCTCGCCTTTTCACTCTTATGAGCACCTCATGCAGTTAAAACTGCCTGCAAACCAGGGAGAGTCTGATTTATAATGAGATCATGAACGCTTACACTATCTTGCTCCAGCACCTTAATAGCTGTGGCTGTGGAGTACAATGCAAAAGTCTGACAAATCTGGACCTCCCACCGCTGCGTAGGGCAATCAAAATCCCCCGTTTTCCCCCAAAACTTCTCAAATTCTCACAAAAGCCTGTCTTTCTATTAAAACACCACACAGAACTATGAGTTTGAGAAACAACTGAGAAACCAACAGTGCATGAAGGATGATCAGAAGAAGAGTTGGAGGAATTGGTAACCCTTTATTTGAAGGCTGCCTACACTCTTAAAAAACAGGGTTCCTCAACAGTTCTTTAGTAAAGAAAACGGTTCTATATAGAACTATGAACACTCAAAGAACCCTTCGCATGATCAAAGGACATGAAAGCGTTCTTCAGGCTGATGGAAAATATGCTGTGGATGGTTCTATATAGCATCCAACAGGGTTCTTGTATTGTTACGAGCTTGACACCATAACAATAGAACAATGCTTTTGGGTGTTGAGTAGAACCATTTTCAAAAAGGTTCCATATAGAGCCATCTGCAGCACCTTCATGCACATTCTCCTCAATCTGAAGAACCCTTTCATGACCTTTAATCATGCAAAGGGTTCTTTGAGTATTCCTGATTGTTTATAGAACCATTTTCTTTACTAAAGAACCCTTGAAGAACCATCGTTTATTAGATTGTATTATATAAGGACATTATTACACACGCATAAGTATTGATTAACGTATTTATAAAGCATATTCGAGTATTTATGAGCATCTTATACCCTGTAATCGTAAAAATCATAAACGACATTGTACTGACATCATCACTCATGTAGAACTACATAGAACTGATATGAACTTCTAAACTAGACCTTCCTTCGAAGTTCTATTACTTGCAAATGATGACTAGAACAAATGTCCATCACTTTAGTTTAAGGTCCCTCATGTCAATGCAAAGTCATTTACTTCATAGAGCATCTTATGTCATCTTGTGGTCAATAGCATAAACTGGTCATACATAATGTAGTTATAACTGTAGTTTGGGGGGGAGGAGCATGGCTGAAACCCCTCCTTCTTCCAATCTAACACCCTATAATTCACATCCTCACCTTCCGTTCCTGTGACGAAGTGTTCTTAAGCCCCACCGCCACCACATCTCCGCCCTGTTCCTCCTATATCAGCCCTACTACAGCTATAAGGGGTCTGGTCTTCTAGCTACAGGAGAAGCTGCCCAAAACTCCAGCCCAAGTTCTCAGAGTCCCCCCCCCCTCCTCAATCACTCTCCCCTCATACTACCACCGCCATGTTGAAGGCATGGTCTGAACTCACAAACTCAATTGCTTATAAATGTGTTATTCAATTCTTATGCAGGTTTTATTTCGTCCCTATGTAGGTAGCCTTCAAATGAAGTGTTACGAAAGAACATTAGACTGACTGACCCCATCTCTCACATTATGTGAGATATAAAATCTGTCCAGTCCTGCACTGACATTAGAGCCTGACTGAGAAAACAGCCTCCCTTCCACCACAAACCCCTGTCAGCTGCTACATCCTCACTACTGTGGGTCTCTTTTAAAAAGCGTCCATTCAGCGGCCGAAGAATTCAGAACACAGAGACTGTTTACCCCCATTAACGCTCAGAGAGCCCACCCTCAGAAGCCCCATTAATGCAGGGAATACAAAGACAAAACCATAAAGAAGAGAACGGGAAAGCAGACAGCAGAGGCTCTTTCTCCACCTGCACTGTGCTCATACATTTATGCGTCCAGAACCGGCTCTATTACCAGACAGACCATATGGACACACATATATATATATATGGACATGTACTTTTATATGTTTGAAATGCATTTCAAACACACTGCAGTCGATGCTGAAATACACTCCACCTTAATGTATTTCAGAATATATTACCATATTGACCAAATAAATTTTAAGATGCATTTATTTTAAAATGTATGGGGAAATATTACACATAGAAACGTGCATAAATGTGTTTATCAAATCAATTAGAAAATGTATGAAAATATCCAGAATCCTGTCTGATGCTCTTCACTGTCTGATACCTTTAGAAATGAATTTGTGTTCCAGTATCTTCATTTTAAATCTGATCTAATGATCCTTTAACAGGACAGAAGCGAGTGTTGTGGGTATTGATACTCTGTGAAAATGCAGTTATGATCTGATATCTTGTTTATGTGAAATACATTGTGTGTGAGAGTCTGACTGCAGACGTACATGGTTAATGTAAAGTACAGTGCAGATCACAGAAGTCAGTACCGTCCATTCAGTTCATGTATATTAAAGCGATGAGCCACGAGAGGCTGTGCGTTACTGTGATTGTACCACAGGGAAGAGTGTTATTAGGCATGACATGAAGCAGAGTAAAACCTACTTCTCTGTGATAAAAGCACTGTAACACACGGCCTCAAGTGGCTTATTGCCTGTATAAAATAATGTCCAACATAAAATCTGATAAAATACACAATTTTTCAGAAAATAATTTTGTAAGATTAATAATTAATAAAGTTATTATTAATAATAATCAACACAAACGAGTATTCCACCAAGAAATGTAGTTCCTTTAGAGTGTGGTATCGTTGCCAAGCAACCATTCACTGCAGAATGAGGAGAACGTTCGGTCACCCATCGCTGTATGTTCTGGTCATTTCATTAACTTTCTAACTGTTTGTTGTATAAGAATGAACATAACACAGCATATAATAACACTGTTTAACACAAAAACCTTTGCTTTAAAAGTACTTTTTGGTCACTAAACTACCACCGTGAGTCTTATTTAGCACCAATCCAGGGGCTCCTCTTCTCACGCTGGGGCTGAATCTCAAACGGCTCCCTGCTCCCTACATAGTGCACTACGTAGGAGTTTAAATACTGGATCCTGCAGCCCAACAGAGCAAAATACAGCTAAGAACTTGTCATTTGGGACTCAGACTCATCCACACTCGATACATGATGCACTGTTTGGCTGTAGAGGCTAGAATTTCTAAACTTTCATAGCTAGAACACTATTTAGGGAGTACAGAGCCGTTTGGGATTCAGCCTGGGTTTGACGCGACTTCTGACTGAAACACGGACATTTGAAGCATCAGAGACCTTCCTGAACCAGGGAAAAGACCACTAACGTCTACAGGTCTGTCTTTGGTTTCATCCAAAAGCTGATTCTGATCCACAGGAAACAGCATTTCACTGCTGAACTGATCGTCCTCCTCTTCCATGCCCTCCTAAACCTGACACAACTGACTCAGGATGCGACTCACTCACACAGACCCTGCAGTGCTACACCCCCCACTCGGCCCAGCCACCTCACCACTGTCCACTACAGCACAACCCTCACCACTGACCTCAACACCCACCCTGACCAGCCTGCTGCTACTGATCACCTTCTCTGGGACACTGTCCACTGACCACCTCCACTCCACAGTGCACCTCCAGAGCTGAGGACGGGTCTTAAGATAAACAGCACTTAAAGCTTTGATCTCTGAGAGAGAGGAGAAAATCAAGCTGATCAGATCTGAAAACATCCACAGGTGTTTCTGTCCATCCTTCCACTGTGAGAAGACGACTCAGCGCTGTGGGGATGTGTAGCAGAACCTCACTGAGAAAAATATTATTAACAATAACTTTAATTATTTTCTGAAAAATTGTGTATTTTATCATATTCTATGTTGATTTTACTCCACTTCGCGTCGTGCCTAATAACAGCCTTCCCTCTGGTACAATCTCAGTAACACACAACAATATTTACAGGTGTAGTTTTCTGTTAAAGATGTTTTCCACATTTTTTTCTGACCTTGATGGTCAGTTTAATGGTCGTTTGATTGGACTTTTGCAGATCAGAGTTGACATATGATACTGAGTAAAAACCTAGATTTTTAAATTTCTAAGAAAGTCAGATTAAAGTCACTGATTGACTGTGTAAGACTGACCTGTATTGATGTCCCTGTTATTGCATGCTAAGGAATCTGAAAGCATCTTCCCTAAATTCTCTTTCTAAGCTTTTTTTTGGCATAAATCACCTTTAAAAGCCTGGCTGACCTTCAAGGAATACTTCACACGAAAACGCTAACATGGCAAACAGCGAACGGATGGAATCCGGAGGGAGCCGTTAGCATGAGCTCATGTTCATTACGCCGATGAGCCCCTCCCTACTTTCACTCAGCGTGAAGATTTTTGGTTGGAACAGTTTCAAAAGCCCTGCACTGTCAGAAGAAGCAGCAGAAGTCAGCAGAAAAAAACAGGCTCAAATATAGCGGCGTTTGCTGCTGCAAGTCGCCCTGTGAAGCCTGAAACAATCGTTCAAGTCAGAGGTGTCGGGTCAGATTTGGAGGGAGTTTTTCGGACCACGTCAGCCTCATAAAGACGGTCCAGCTTGACGGGTGAAAATAGGATGACAACAGTAGATAATTCACTCACACTCACCAAGTTTAGACTGAGTTCTCTTTGAATCTTTGTGATCAGACTGCATCAGATTCATCCGGTTGGGGAGGGGCTCCACAGCACAACCCACATTACAAGATGTTCTACCACATATTGTGTGCAATTACACATTTCCACCAGAGGGGGCAAATCCCCAGATCTTACATGCATTACAAATGTTGCAGTTGGGTCATTCTACAGAGACGTCCACTGTTCTATCTGTCCATAGGAGTCACTGGTGTTACTGATCCTCATTGGTGTTCCACATAATAAAGGAACACCAGAGACATTTTTAATGAACAATGTATTTTACATGTCTGTCTGTCTGCCCTGCGATGGACTGGCGACCTGTCCAGGGTGTATCCTGCTTTCTGCCCAATGACAGCTGGGATAGGCTCCAGCACTCCACCGCGACCCAGAAGGATAAGCGGTTTAGATGATGGATGGATGGATGCATTTTACAAAATAACTGCTACAGAGCATCAAACCACATGTTGTCAATCATGGAAAATCCACTAAAATATGGAATTTAATCCATTTGTATTCTATTTTTTCACAGTTACCTCAGAATAAAGTCAGTCACACCAGTGACTTCAGCTAAAAGCTTCATATGAAATCATGAGCTGAATGAGAAAATCTCTGATAACTGAAAGACACAGTGGACTCACTATGAGCTTTTCTTCATAGATCCTCAGAAAACAGGTAGAAGGAAGTCGAGTGATGTCATCAGTGTGACTTTTATTTCAAAATAAGAGATTTTTTGTTACGCGGTAACTCCAGTGACACGACTCCTGGGGACCACAACTTTCATTATATATTTTATAATATTTATTAGCCATTTGTTTTCTTTATGTTATTTAAATCATATATTCCATTCCAAGTTTTTTACCTCAAAATATGGCCTCAGCCTTCACACATGACTGTGAGGACGAGCTCTTCTGTGGTGCTTGGAATTCTATAAGATTGATTTAAAACCAATGTTGCTAAAGAAAAGTCAACAAAGACCTTCAAAAACAGCTCAAAACAAAGAATTACAGTGAAATATGGAAATTATGCTGGCTGATTAACTGGCTAATTAAAGGTACTGAAAATGTACCCCTGAGGGTGCCGCCCTAGTGACACGAGGGCCCACCCTGGTGGCAGCATTTGTACTCAAACTTGTAACTACAGGTAACGCTAAAGGCTCAGTTTAGGATAATGGATGACTAACAAAGCTAATTTGATCATGTTTGGGATCTTAGCTACTTATCTAAAGTAAAGAGGAGGCGTGCGAATTGTGTGCTACATTTGGCAGATATAGTGGGGTACGTATAATTTGATCATGTTTGGGATCTTAGCTACTTATCTAAATAAAGAACAGTTAACTTACGTAACGTACTGAATCGCTCATTGCACAGCTAGGCTTTCTTATCGTTAAAGATAATATTACTGATCAGTGCAGTTTGGAAACAAAGGAAGTTTACTTTCTAGTAGCCACACAGGTGAAGATCAAAGCTCAATATAGAATAGTAAATAAATAACCAGCTGATCTGGTCATCTGTGGGATCTTAGCTGATTAGATAACAAACAGTAAACACACTTAGCAGCGTGAAGAACGTTAACATGCGAGAAGCATCACTGCTAATTTGCTAATCGTGTTTGTAACACAGCTAAACTGCCTTATCTCTAAAGCCACATGCTAACAAGCTAGCATAAATTATACGGTCAAGTCCATCCAGCATT
>NW_023494796.1:2767248-2774748 GCF_904425465.1 Colossoma macropomum | reverse complement strand
CCACTTTGGGGCATGACTGAACTTTCCCCCAAAGACGCTACCCTGCATATCCCATAATGCTCTGCATGTGTATATTATGGTGTGTTACTGCACCGGGAGCATTCGTCCTAAAGAGACAGAGAGAGAGAGAGGGCGAGAGAGCTAAAGAAAGACAGAGAAGTCTGGGTGTCATTGAATTAAGAGCTAGCGAGATCCATCATGGCCTGAACAGGGGCTATTATAGCCATGTGGGTGGACATGTGGGTGGACATAGATGGGGCGAGAGTGGCAGGTGATATGAAAGATCCTGCACTCAAGACATTGAAGAAACGCCAGAGGACAGGCTTTGCATGTTAAAGAGCCCATAGCATAGAAAAATGAATGTCTTTGACTTATTGATACAAAGTTCGATGTGCTATATGAACATTGTGTCCCTACAGTGTTTATATGGAAACTAAGCTGCAGCCGGTTTAGAATTCCCAATGGTTGTGATGTCACAACTGTCAACACATTGACATACATTATATGGCCAAAAGTGTGTAGACATCTCTCCTAGTTATTCAGGTGTTGCAGTCACACTCATTGCTAACAGGTGTATAAAATCAAGCACATAGCCTTGCAACCTCCATAGACAAACACTGGCAGTAGAGGGTTGTACTGAAGGGCTGGGGCTGTTTTTCAGTGACTCTCAGTTGATGTGGCACTGTGTTAGGATGCCAGAAGTCAGTTAAAGTTTCTGCCCTGCTAAGTCTGCCCCAGACAACTGTAAGTGCTGTTACTGGGGCAACAACAGCTCAATCACGAAGCAGTAGAGCACACAAACTCACCGAGTGCTGAAGCCCATATCCACTGTCGCATCACTCAAGTTCCAAACTGCCTCTGGAAGCAACATCAGTGCAAGAACTGAGCATCAGGAGCTTAATGAATGGGTCTCCATGTCTGAGCAGCTGCACACAGGCCTAAGATCACTATGCGCAATGCCAGGCGTCGGCTGGAGGGGTGTAAAGCGCCGCCACTGGACTCTGGAGCAGTGGAACCGTGTTCTCTGAGTGATGAATCAGCTTCTCTACCTGTCAGTCTGATGATGAGTCTGGGTTTGGTGGATGTCAGGAGAACCTTACCTACCGGAATGCAGAGCCAACAGTAGAGTTTGGTGGAGGAGGGATGATGGGCGGGGCTGTTTTTCAGGGTTTGAGCCCCTCAGTTCCAGTGAAGGGTGATGTTGATGCTGCAGCACAAAGACATTTTACACAGTTATCTGCTTCCAGCTTTGTGTCAGCAGTTTGGGGAAGAGCCTTTCCTGTTCCAGCATGACTGAGCCCCTGAGCACAAAGCAGCTCCATAAAGACGTGGAGTGACCAGTTTGGTGTGGAGGAACTCCAGTGGCCTTACAGAGCCCTGACCTCAACCCCACTGAACACCTTTGGGATGAACTAGAATGGAGATTGTGAGCCAGACCCTCTCGTCCAACATCAGTGTCTGACCTCACAAATGCTCTTCTGACTGAATGGACACAAATTCCAACAGACTCTCTCCAACATTTAGCGGAATAAGCAAGATATGGCCTTGGCCCTGAGCTTACCTCAACCTTCCCATGTGAACAAACTCTCTTCGTCAGCGAATGATTCGTCTTTTCTAATCATGCACGCTCGTTTTCCCCAGTTACACATACACACACTCCCTCTCCAGCCCCCCTGTGGCAGGCTTAAGCCTTGGCTGCTCAGCTGCCTTCTGAAGATCAACAAACAAAGGCTCTGAGAGACTTCCCACAGGGGGAGACGACCTTGCCTCCAAGCCCATGAGAGATGAGCTTTGCTGGGATGGGATGGTCACTATTGTCCCTTGTAGTCTCTGGAAGTCCCTTCACAAACACACTTATGCAGGCACTTCTTCTTTGATTCCCTGATAGGATTCAAATCTAATCACATCAGTCAGTCACTCCCGTCCTACATATCACTCATTGTGTCAGCCGGGCCCTGATTGGCCGAAGGCCTGAGGCATTGTGGTGACACGTTCTTATGTCACCTTTTAAGGCCAAGTCTGCTGAACTGCTGTTTGGAAGCGTCTATGGAAGCTGCTACGTCTGTTTTAGCTTCATTGTAAACGATGCTAAAGCTGTAGCAGATGCTGATTCCTTCACAGAAACAGAATTTATGATTTTATACCGCTTTCATGTTTTCATTCATCAGTGTTCTCTCACTAAAGTACCCGGCAAGCATTATTCAAATGCACCATGCAAACACTGGGAATCCCTGTGGCATCAACCAATCTATCCTGCATTAACACTGAGCTGTAGGCTAATAAATACAGCCGGGCTCGGATTAATGTAACTCGTACCTCGGTTATTAAACAAAATCATTAAAAAACATAGATGTTCTACCTTTATTCAGTGCAAAATGGACACCAGAGAGACTTTTTTACCCTTTCAGTCAGGTAAAAGAAGCCAAACTGAAGTAAAACATCTAGATAGCTTTGGCTGTTAGCATGTTGTCCTCCTCATCTGTGCAGGTGGGACACAAAAAGGACATCGGACACTTTAAACATTCCAACTTGGCAGATTCCCACCAGGAATTCGCTGTGTGATTGTAACCTATTTAATTTACACAATCACAAACACGTACAGGTGGAGACACACAGCCCAGCTAACTGGAGACATTTCCTACCAACGTCTGTTTATGTCGACTTGGAGGTTGGGGAACCAGCCTTGTGACCAGAAGGTCGGTTGTTTGATCCCCTGAGCCGACAGTACGTGACTGAAGTGCCCTTGAGCAAGTCACCAAACCCCCAACTGCTCCCTGGGCACTGTGGATAGGGCTGCTCACCGCTTCGGGCAAATGTGCTCACTGCCCCCTAGTGTGTGTGTTCACTAGCGTGTATGTGGTGTTTCACTGCACGGATGGGTTAAATGTGGAGGTCTTCCTCCGTGTGCAAAACACAGTTGGCTAAAAGTTCTGAATTCTATTAATTTTGGTTCTGAATTATTTATTCTGACTGAATAAAATAGCGAGCTATAAATGTTACTACAGTATTTTTTTTTTTGCAAAACACACTGTAGAGAGACCGAAACTGTCCTACCATGAACATCATCACCTGCTTTAGCTCCAGTGCTCAGTGTTAGCAGCGCTGCTCAGTGTCTCAGCATGTTTGCTCAGTACTCGGTTATTCTGAGTGAATCAGCTTTATTGATAACGGTCTGTAGACAGAGCGTCTGTAGAGGCTGCGTTTCCCGTAGCAGGTCAGTCAGACGGAGCGTTTCGTACAGTGTGAGTCTATAAATCGTAGCTTTGTCCGAACGCGATGGTCTATTCAAACGGACAGTGAGAGTCACCAAAGAACAAGATCTCTAACATCACACAGTGTCTGTCTGGCTTTAGAGGACATTCAGCTCAACCAGCCAATCAGAAGACTCCAACAAGATGGAGAACCGGAGGCGTGAGCTCCTCGGATGCGTCAGCCTCGGATGCGATTCCTGATGTCGCTGTGCTGCTGCTGAAAGAAACAGACGAGGATCAAAACTATGAAACCTACTTTACTGACAGCTGTACAGAAGAGCTTTTCTGACAGGGAACTAAACCTCCACTGCAGCGCTGCTCGATCAGAGATCACTGATGTAGCAGAGCGAGATAACGACCTTCATTTAAAATGAGCTAGATTTGCATTCACAAACTTTAACAGTAGCTTATTTTTAGGTAAGGTACTCAGTATGGTGTCAGTCTTGGTACTGGTGAGCACTAAAATGTGTACTTGTTTCTCCCACTTTCAAGACCAGAAAAGGGATTTCTTAGTGTTTAAACTGGAAAATCTCCCTCTACGAACTCCTGCAGCACCACTGAAGGCTGCAAATAACCATGTTTTACAACAGTTGATTACATTTTTAATGTTGTATTCGTTTAAAGAACCATCCACTGAAAGGTTCATTGGGGAACCACAGGTATATGTTCTCAGGGAGAAGCCCTTTCTGCATCTAAACTAGTGTCTAAACTGGTGAATCAGCTGATGTAGCAACAGAACTGTTGCTTTAACTGTGTTCTAGTGAGTTGAGTGAGTTCTTGGAAACTGCTTGGTCACATTGACTCTTTATAAACGGCATTGCAGACCTTTGATTAAGCATTAGCTTTAATGTTCTTGCTTCTTCCCCACATCTGAGCAGTTTCCTGTACCCAAAACATTCATAATTGATTTTTGCCTGACCACTGTTTATAATCTTTTTTATTTTTTACCTTCAGGGCCTCTTACAAGGTTTTCTGTACCAAAGAAATGTTTTCCAAACTCTCTTAGAGGCTGTTTTTGTTACTGTGCCTTTAAAGATATGTAAATGATCTCTGCTCAGATTGGCTATGCTGTATTGTGTCCACATTCAAAAAGCAAAAACACTGATTTCAGTGTGAATTTTTATGCACTACACAGTTTAGCACTGAAAAGCCTTGCTCTGTGAGTTTGGTCCACCAATTTGTGGATGATAATAATAATAATAACAATGATCATTTTTACTTATATTGCACTTTTCCTGCTGCTGGCAGCTCAAAGATTACCTGTTTATACTACTAGATGCTTCCATTTCACAGTAATAGCACTTACAGTTGTCAGGGGCAGCTCTATCAGGGCAGCTCTATCAGGGCAGAACCTCTTGCCACAGGTACCATCCTTTGACTATGCCACATATGAAGTCACTGAGCCCTTATGTACGACCCAGTCTACTGCCAAAATGGAGGTTTTATACACCTGGTACCAATGGGTGTGGCTAAAACACCTGAACTCGATAATTAGGAGGGGTGTCCACATAGTTTTGGCCACACAGTGCACTTTATTCTGTACATTATCTACATTCAGAGGTCTGAATCTGCACTTTTGACTGTTTTCCGTTTGGTATGAGGATCTACGAGTGTAAAATAATAGATATTAAATTACAAAATGCTTTGGTGTGACTTAGGAAGCTTGTTTAGGACGCCAGTGTTTCATTGATGGGTCAGAAAACGGACAGGACCAGCTGACCTGAGTCGTGGAACGCTTTAAATGCAGAAGTTGTTCCCAAGGACAAGGACATTGTTATTTGTGTACGGAAAAGTCTCCCTTGAAATTCCCATCCTGAATGAGTCACGGATTTGGAATTTCAATATCGGACTGTTTATCTTTAATAAGCACATCCATGTCGATGCATCTGTCCTGCATTTGGCTTTACACTAATAACATTCCTGTGTTTTATCAGGGTCTAGAATAGCTCGTGGTCAGTGAGTGACCAGGCCTCTCCTGTTCTCACAGAGCGCAGACTGACACTGAACCCGAGCCGAGAGAGTGTGTGCGAGTGGGTGTGTGAGGCAGGAACTTAAATAACTCGCTCCCTGAACTGTGGGGCGTTTCTGACTCAGGGACCGCGAGCCTGGGTGACTGTCTGTGTCCGAGAGCTACATGCACACTCAGCCATGTAAGGACAGCGACCAGCCCTTAATCGCCCTGCAGACCACTGACAGCACGGTGCGCTGTGGCCTCGCTGTGCCTGACCATTCTGAAGCACAAATCACCACAGCTGACCAGTGGACCAGAAAACACCCAGCCAACCAACGGACACTCAGAATTTATAAACTAATATGCATGGGACACTGTAAGCACCTAGCAACAACACCTTAGCAACCACTTTTCTCACTAAATGACCAAAAATGTGTCATATACACACTCATTGACCACTTTATTAGAAACACCCACCTTGTACTTCCAGTCGCTGGCCACTTTATTAGAAACACCTACCTTGTACTTCCAGTCGCTGGCCACTTTATTAGAAACACCTTGTACTTCCAATAACTGGCCACTTTATTAGAAACACCCACCTTGTACTTCCACTTACTGGCCACTTTATTAGAAACACCCACCTTGTACTTCCACTCGCTGGCCACTTTATTAGAAACACCTCGCACTTCCAATAACTGGCCACTTTATTAGAAACACCTACCTTGTACTTCCACTTACTGGCCACTTTATTAGAAACACCCACCTTGTGCTTCCACTTACTGGCCACTTTATTAGAAACACCCACCTTGTACTTCCACTTACTGGCCACTTTATTAGAAACACCTCACATTTCCAATAACTGGCCACTTTTTTAGAAACACCAACCTTGTGCTTCCACTCAGTGGCCAGTTTATTAGAAACACCTCGCGCTTCCAATACCTGGCCACTTTATTAGAAACACCATGTACTTCCACTCACTGGCCACTTTATTAGAAACAGCTGATGACTTTACATGTGCTTTGATGACACAAGCAAGGACAAGTGAGCCAGTGAGAGAGACAGCGAGAGTCTGATAGCGCTTTCAATGTCAAACCACTAGCTTGCAATTATCCCACCACCCTGCGATAAAGGAGGAACGAGGGGAGGGAAAGGATCAGCAAGATGAGAAAACTTTTAGTCTTAATCTTCTTTGTCTTTCGCGTTGTTCCTCTGCTGAAAAGACGCAGCCAAAGTCACCCCTGGATCTCCGCGCTAAGACCCGACCCATCCTAATCTGACAGTAAGCGATAGAATATGTATTAAAGCATTTACATATGACTTAGAGGGATATGGCTGAGAAAATGAGAGCGGGAGGAGGTGGGAGGATCGGAAACGAATACAGATCTGTTTCACACGTACCTCTGCACACAGGCGCGGTGGGGCAGCGCGGCGGGAGGCCTGGTTCAGCTGTCGTGGCGTTTCTCCACCTGAGCCCCACGTTAAAGTGAGCAGCGCACCTTCAGGTGACACGGACGCCAGTAAAGATCAGACACACGTTCAGTGGGCAGGGATGATGGCCGTGTCAGACACGCTGAACTCAGGCCGAGCTGTGACTCATGGATTTCACTTTGGTTCCTTATGACTTCAATGGAAATTCCACCCATTTTTCAAAATCTTTGCATAATTTAATCATTGAGATGCAAACAAAGTCATTCAGAGTGGTTTGGTGTGAAATGGTTCAGATGTCTTTACAGTGGTGGTGATAGGAACCAGGGGTCGCCATGACTACAACACAGATATAGACATTTTATTTACTATCCAGAACCACCAGTGAAGCTACACAGAGCATGAAAAACATGCCTAGACCTTTTGCAAAACCATCATAAAACAGTGTCTCAGTCATCAGGCAGTGAATTCATAACCATTTCATGTAGTAACTTTCTGTGAGGGAGCTTTTAGAGGTGGATGTCTGGTTCCTATCACCACCACTGTGACTCTGAATGACTCTGTTTACATCTTAACGATTAAGTAATGCTGAAAAAATTATGAAATCCTCTTTAAGCTGTAGCCACGCTACATCACAAAAACAATGAATGCAAGACAGGCTGGTTTTGACATGTTATGTTTCCGAGTGATGATGACACTGGCCCTTTAAAAAACTTTCAACAAAACACAAAGTAGATGGACGAGCAGCCTTTAGGAGGCTCCTCTGGTCTATTTACCAGAAAGTTCCATCTCCATCATAACTGCATGAATTTTGGATGAGGACAGAGTGATTCATATCCTAGACTTAATAACTCTAACATGAGGAAATACGAG
>NW_023494796.1:2683492-2766903 GCF_904425465.1 Colossoma macropomum | reverse complement strand
GATCACATGCTTCCTAACTGTTCACTTCATAAGACTGTGGTCTTTGATTTAGATGTGTGATTAACCTCATTGTTCCATGCCAACTTTTTTTTTACACATTTCTCTGGGTGCCTAGACTTTGGCTACAATCAACTTTGTAACAAAGTTAAATATAGAAACAGTGACATTTAACAAACTATGAGCACTTTGAGTTAGACTACACATGTTTAGGTGCACAATAACAGTCCAGGAGTGCTTGAGTTCTCCCTATACTAACACATTTGGCACATCAACTCATCAGCTAATGGACAAACTTGTTAAACCAAATTTGTTGAGACAGATATATTAAAGCAGATAATTCACTATATGGGTCAGATCTCCAAGGCTCCAGAACCAAACTAATGCACCAGTGCTTTAATTTATACATAGAAACAAGTGATTTTATGACTAGTTAAATTTTATATATTTTAGCAGATCAGTGTTAACATTAACATGTTTAACCCTTTGAACATAAGCTGCATGAAAATGAATGTTTGACCATTTCAGACTATAAAATGTTAAGAGATTGGATTAGCACTAAGCCTATGGTTATGGTTATATGGGAGAATATTGACTGATTCAATTTAATCAGTATTGTGGTCAATGCAAAGTCCTGATAAAGTAAAGCTACCCACTCAATCCTGGAGGGGAACTGCAGCATTTCCAAGAAATCAGTATATGTCATGCCTGAGAAAACCACAGTGCAGTCAGTGCTGACTGGCTGCTTGTACTGTTCATGGTGCGGAAACTCTGCTACCACAGGCCTGTCTCCACTGATGGTTTTCAGTTGTTTGTGCAGATGTGTCTGTCAGACTGAGAGAGCATGAAAAGTAGTGCTTATCCAAAGTTAGAGGCCCGGTAGTTCTGTTCGGGATTTTTTCTACCTCTATTCCTTGTTATAACTAGTATGTGTCTTCTACATTTCTAGCTTGGACTAGACTGCATGTGCATTAATGTCTGTTAGCATCTTAATGTCTGTTTTTGTATGTAAAGTGTTTGTTAATTTACTGTAAACAACTCTGATATTTCAGTCATTCAAGATTATATCAGGGGTTCCCAAACCTGGTTCTGTAGCACCCCTGTCTTGCACATGTTCATGTTTTCCTGCTCTAACAAGCCCACTAAAACTTAATAAGGACTTGTTAATTAACTGATTAGTACATCAGGTGTGTTCTTACAGGAAAATCCACAAAATGTGCAGGTCAAGATGTTTCCTGGACGAGGATAGGAAACCACTGGAATATGTAAACTGGCGAGCCAGCCAGGAGCAAACTGGCATCCAGAGCAAGGTACAGCAGTTAACCCCTTAAAATCCCAGGTTTATTACATACTAAGGCTTATTATTCAATAACTAGAAGGATTTGGTGCAAACTGTTTGCCATGTTATCAAATCTTCTATTAATGTTAAAGAAGTATGTAATAAACCTTTGGGCCTACTGGCAGGCCCATGGCCATGTAAGGGGTTGATCTCCCCAAAATTCCTGTTAAAATCAGTCAAGAACCATACGTCACCTTCTAGATCAGCCCTCTGCTACATTGCAAATAGAATAATAATGATAGCAAATGAATATATGCTTACACATAGTTTTATTCATTTAAATTATTAATAGCTTCATCTAAATTTCATTACATTATGTCTAACCTCACCTTGACCTAAGACTTGCTAAACAACTTCAGCATATGTTAAGTTTACCTAACCTTATATGCCACTATCAGCTTTGCACTAATGTAAATCCCATAGTGGAAATTAGAACAGGAAGAAAAGGCTACTTATAAAGCCAACTACAATGTTTCTGAATATCTCTGTAATGATATGCAACTAATCAACACAACTCAAAGACTTTACAGCTCACAGGTCAACCTGGTCAGCCTAGCCTTTAGCAAGAGTGATGAACATGCATTGACCGATAATAGACAAGGTCTAATTATGACAGCTAAAAAAATGCAGTAATGCAATTTTCTGGTTGTGTCCTTGTGGAATTTGCAATTTTATGTTAGCGTCAAGCTAATGATGGTGAATTCATAGATTATTTATAGCAGCAAGAAGGAATTGATACATGTGGTTGACAAATATCTCTGGAGGAAGATGCCGTAACCCACAAACACTCCATCCATTAAAAAAAAGAATTTTGAAAATTCAGTCAACATCAGAATATATCACTGTTTATTGATAACATTGCATGAAGTTGTAAATTCGTAAAATCACAATGCACTCCATATATAAATCTTTGCTATGAATACGATTTGAGAAATATAGCAACAAACGTATTCATTTTAAAAATTACATAACTTTAAAAATGAAATAATGAAAAAATTTAAGTAATTATAAACACAAGAGAGGAAGCACTTGAATTAGTTCATATATATTTAAAACTGTTGAACATTTGTTGCAGTAGGCAACAGTAGTTTGAAAGTAAGTAGTTATATATTATATATTAATGTATTTTTGTTTTGTATGTACTGTGTCGCAATAAACACATAACTATAGGAAAAACACAAATACATCGTTTGCAGGAAGGGAATCTGATCATTTGAATGAGCTAAAAGGCGTTTACATCCATAAAATCCATTCAACTCAATGACTTAATCAGCTTATGACTGTACCTGAGCTGCTTGACTTCTGAATGTCCAGAATCATTCCTCTATAGGTCTACATTTTATCAGTTTTAATTTCAGAATATATACTGAAGTCAGAGCTCTCAACTCTCTTCTTCTTCAGCCGTTTCTGTCTTCTGCTCGGGAGATCCAGCGAAGCATAACAAACATCATCTCCTCCAACCTGCAGACAATTTACAAACCTTTAGCTTACTGAGAACTATTCCTATTTGTTTGTAAAACTTAGTATTTTAAGTATTTTAAGTCCAAACTGGCAAGATATTAAGCTTTTAATGGTCTTAAATAGATAAACTTAGTTTATAAACTAAGCGTTTTCCCTTTGATTGCTTTAAATGTTGAGGTTTTGTGTGTAAATTTGCAGACAGACTTCTAGAGAAAAAAGAGTCAGCTTTTTTTCACTCAGCATTAAAGGCTTCAAAAAGCTGAAAAACATTGCCAAGCTAGCTGATATTTAATGTGAGACTAAACATTCTCCATAGGGTTTAAATCTGGACTCTGACCAGCCAAAAACATCAGTGAAAAACATTATATTTTGGCCTTGGCACTTGGTTTTTCAAAGGATTGTATGTGCTTGCATATGAGTTTGCATGTGTGTTTGTGCTCTGGTACCTCTTCATGTTTTCGGGTTTTACGATTCTCATTTGTTTCACTGTCACCTGTTTCATTTTTCTTCCCTGCTGTAATTGAAATAAATCAGAAAATATACATGCAAACATGCAACAAGCAAAACTCAAGTACATACACATACATCATCCACTTACCTAGAAACTCCCTTCTATTCATAACTTACAGCCGTTGGCTATATATTATTTGGCTGGTGGTCCATTCTCAGCACAGCAATGACACTGACATGGTAGTGTGTGGTGTGTGGTGCTGGTACGAGTGTATCAGATACAGTGGTGTTGTTGGGGTTTTCACACACATCAGTGTCCATGTTAGGTTGAGAATGGACCACCAGCCAGAAATATCCAGATAAGAGCGGCTCTGTGCTCAGAAACTGACCATTGATGAAGGGGTAGAGGATGCTAACACAAACTGTAAATCAACAAATGAGCTACAATCTCTAAGTGTTTATCAGCAGGGAGGAACTACAAGGGAGGGGCTTCTAAAAGAGTCTTCGGCGAGTGTATTTCAGACAGAAAATCTTAATATCTTTAAGTACCTTTATTTATGTATCTGCAGATGCAGTACAGACAGGTGGAGGAGAGGAGAACACAAGCAGGACACACA
Source organism: Colossoma macropomum (assembly GCF_904425465.1). Classification (NCBI taxonomy): domain Eukaryota; kingdom Metazoa; phylum Chordata; class Actinopteri; order Characiformes; family Serrasalmidae; genus Colossoma; species Colossoma macropomum. Next base: position 2,763,039 of record NW_023494796.1, on the reverse strand, counting down.
CTGACCAGCAGCTTCCAGCAGACACTACAGTCTGAAACAGGAGGGGTGGAGGTGGCCTGGACATCGGCACAAAGAACTGTTGTGTCTAAAATAAGCAAAAAACTGTCCTAATTAAGTGAGAAAAATATTTATTGAAAATCATTCTGTAACCTTGAAATACCTCTGTAGATTCCAGTATCTACTGGTGAATTACAGAGAAATACTTTCACAGAGGAAGAGACTCTGAGGAACATCTTTCAAAGTCTTATGGAGTTTCAAGATAATTACATTTTTAACACTGTTTGATGAGACCAAGCATAAATGAGAAGATCAAAATAAAGCACATGTGAAAGCTGCATCCTCACCTCTAAGAATGATCTGTGTAGTCAGGTCTCCATAACGATATACAGTCCTCCCACGTTTGAGGTCTCGATCACTGGTTTTCTTTTTCTCCCGTCTTGCGCAGTAGTACAGTCCCAAGTCTTTTTTAGTGACATTCTCAATGAATAGGTCATATGATTTACTAGAGGAGTTTCTCACAAAACCAAAACCTGGGAAATTTTGTTTGAAATTGGAGGTAGAAGTTAGTACAAGTGGAGGATGATTCTCATCTGAACAGTTTCTAAACCAAGCAATTTCTGATTGTTTGCTTATGATACAGTCACAGTAAAGAGTGATGTTGTCTCCTCTTCTGACCCTCATCTTCACTTCTGTTCCAGAGATCCTGGAGACCAAAACACCTACAACACACAAACTTTAGTTTAGATACAGAAGGATACACATATAACAAATCTGCCATGTCTCTTTATATGTGAAGCTAAGCAAGCCAATTGTGTTACAATACAGAAACCCAAACAGATGAGAGTTTTGTTTACTTACACATGAAAGTGATGAGAACAGCTCTTGAGCTCTCCATCTCAGAGACTGGTGCTGGGTGGGTGACGATGGTCAGAGTGTTTGAAGCGGATGTCTGTGCTGAGATCTGATTGGTCCACGTCACTGGAACATTTCTATTTTTGATTACGTTTCATGGCACAGGTTGTCAGATGAGCCACCAATGAGAGAGGTGGAAATTAACTTTATGCTTCCTGATTGGTCTTTTTAAGAGGGTGGTCTTTTATTTTGATGTGTGAAGATATGTTTAATCACACCACACATGTTTAGCTCTAAACCACAGGAGTAGGACAGCTTGAGTTAGCTGTGCCCCCTATTCTAATGCAGCTGGCTTAACAATTCAGCTATTCATCTAATTGAGCTATTTTGAATAAGACTGGACTGGCCTGTATTTTAAAAAAGTAGCCATTTTATAATGACTTGAGACCAGTTTGTTTGACCTCCCTGATAATGTAGCTAGCAGGTTCATTTTGTGAGTAGTAATGGAAACTAAAATATTGTAGTGTCATGAAAACACATCATTTTCATATTGCTCTAAGTAGACTGCTCCTATAACTTCACTTTGAATGTGCTGTCTGGCAGTTTTAAACCAGAGGTGTCATGGCACATACAATAAAGCAGTTATTCCAGGCTTCATATAGCTGGTACCCGATCCATTACAATATCCCTAGAGAGGCTCAGATTTCAATTCTCTAGATTGGGTTGGGTCATCCTTAATTAAAACAAAAATATCATTAAACTATGCAGAAGAGGTCTGTGCACAAAAATCGGAATTATTTCCCACTCCGGCCCAGAACTGAAACATTTTGTGCCGCCCCCACCCGCACAGTTCCGTTAAGGTGAACTGACATCCAGTTTACGACACAGTCTATTCACAAGTACATTATTCTCTGCTGAAATAACACAGCAGTCATGGTCATCAGGCTCACTGTGAAGTAATTTCACCAAAAGCCTTTTATTCCCAGTAAACAAAAAGCAAGAATTAAACCACAGGATGGTTATTTTTGGTGTTTTGCTGGACTCAGCAGCTGTAGCCATTGGACTGAAGGCTCCACAAGCTACGAGCTTGTGTTGTTCATGTGATCAGTTGCTTTACAACTTCACTGTTTTACTGTTATCCTTTTATATTGTTTATATGTATGATTTAGTGATTGTTCTACTTTCTTTTGGCTATTCATTCATTTGTAGGATATCTCTTCATGTGTGCTTCGACCCACTTCCGCGCACATCACTGAAAATTAGTCCTGCGGGAATCAGCGGGACTGCAGGCCTCTACTACTCAAGACACCCAGTCTCTAGGACTACAACTCTGCCACAGTGCAATATATTAAACTGTTATCTGTAACATGTGTGGCTCTCCAAGCTCACTCTGAGTACAACTGTCAGAGATCATTTATAAAAGTGTAGGTGTCAAATGTGGCCTGAGCTGCAGGGCCTGACAGGCATTTCCTGTTTAAGCACATCTGAACTTTGATGCTGGAGAGCTCTGAGGCTCGAGGTTGTGTATGTGGGAGTGGTTCTTCACACATCTTTCTTTATCTGATGTTACAATCAGCAACCATGTTTCCATTACAGTCTAACCTGAGCATTTATGTTTGTGATGGTGTGCACTAACAAGAGCACTGATCTGCTTCATTTTACTAGATTTACTTTATCCTTCATACTTTTTAAGTATTCAGGAATAAACCGACGATCAGTAAGCAAAGATACTATTCTGAGTCCATTCTCATTATTTTTTGTCATTTAAAAATGCTGTTTACTCATAACTGCTCAGTTTCACCACTAGAACCTTACCAGAAAGTTAAACTATCCAGTGCAGAACAAATGTGAAATAAGTCAATAAAGTCAGTAAGCGTACAGTGGTTTGATGTGACCTCAGCCTTGTGAGCTTCCTGTTTAAGCGTGGCTCTCAAAACTTCAGGGTGGGGGAGGAGAATCATACATTGGTGTTTAATTTCCGATTACTCAACTTTCTATTACTGCTTATACAAAAAAAAAAAAATCGCTGAGAAAAATTTCCTACAGTGCAGGGCCTCCGGCCACTTAGTGATATAGTCAACTGCAACCAGGACATTGTAATTCCCAGATGGGGTAAATGGGACCAGTAAAACTAGACATGCTAAAATGCTGAACAACTTCCTTTGACTCAAAATAGCATCTATTGATGGCAGACAATGGTAGGCCCTATGCTTGTTGTGCTTTCTGACTAATGGGAGAGGGTATCTGTGTCTGAGTGGACTTGGTCATTTCATAGTTGCACATCAAAGTTGTACAAAAGATGAGGAGCCACATGAGGTAGGTTTGATCTGTCTGACAGTGAAAATGATTGCCATACAGTTGGGCTGCACACAACCCCTTGAAATCCACTGCATGGACAAGCAGGTCATGAAAGTACAGTCAGCAACAAGCATATGGGATGGACACTGTTGGCGTCAGTATTGTGCTATAACACCCCAGCCAGGTGGTCAGAATGGCTCTCAGGCACCAAACTCAGGGTTGTGTACCTTCTTAAATGCAGAGGTTTCTGGTCTTCACATGGAAGAGAGGGTTTACACCCTATTCCTGGAGCTCTTTGGATGGTATAGTGTAGTGGGTACCACCGCTGCACTCCATGATGTGCAGAGTAATGCAATACTTTATATTAATAAGTAACACATAGTGTTACCTTTTGTAACAGGATTACACTGTTAGACTCTATGCATAAGAGTGCATTTTAAATGCAATACATCAGGGCTGGGTAACTCCAGTTTTTGGCACAGTTGGTGATTTTAATGTCAATTTGATTTTATTCATTATCAGTTAATTGCCATGTTCAGGTGGTGTTTGGTTCCCCACCCTTGCCATAAATGGAAATGTTGTCCTTGGTGTGAGAGCAGAGAGCATTGTCAAGGAAATAGCATCATTCAGAGGTGAATTGGAGAGGCTCCGTAGTGGGTGGATCAAGTATCAATTTCGACTAGCCACTTCAAGCTTGTGAATGTTTATGCCATTACAACAAGCAGGACATTGCAGGTTTCTTGCAAACAACGGTGATGCATATGTACAGGTGTGTGTGTGTGTGTGTGTGTGTGTGTGTGTGTGTGTGTTGTACCTCAATAGGTTTTCTCTTTTTATACTCACTCGTTCATCTGCTCTACAATCTGCTGTTGTGATTGGGAAAGACATATCATAAACCCAGGAAGACACACAGTAATATGAGGAAGTTTCTGCCATTCTTCATTTTATTACAGACAACATATCTGTATATCTGAGCAGCCAAAAACTCTTTCATTGTTGTTCCAGTTTGGCAAATGCAGTACACACAGGTGGAGGAGAGGAGAACACACACTGGACACACACTGACCAGCAGCTTCCAGCAGACACTACAGTCTGATAATGGGGGTGGGGTGATTTGGAGGAGATCAGCACAAGGAACATTTATATTTCAATACGTAAGAGAATTTGCATTAATGAATTGAGTAGAACTAAGAAGTGGTGACAGAACTCAAACAACTAATAAAATTACTATATCATTAGTTACATTTGTTAATAGATATATATAAAGAAAGGAAAAAGTTCTTACATTAATGCTTGAAAATTCTACAGAAGTTTTAGGAGTCACCAAAACAATCAGACGGCCAGAATGGCTAATCTTACTGAATAAAGAGAGTTGGGCGATTCTGTTTCCGTAATAATAAATATCCACATGAAACCATCTCCAGTTGTTCCAGAAATCTTTTTCTCTTGTAGCAGTGCAGTAGTACAGACACAAGTCTGTAATAGTGATGTACTTTACCAGCATGAGTGTTCTTGGAGAGTAACGTGGAACAGCATCACTCATCAAAACATCAACTGATATAATAAGAGGAGGTGATGCACATGGCAGTTTCTTAACCAAACTATACTAAATCTACTCCAGGTATTCCAAATATGGTCATTGAGAGTGACATCCTGGTGCTCCACAGAGCCTGGAGAAAAATTTAGCTGCAACACATCAATCCAACTTTAAAGTGAACAAAGAAACCTGTAGAACTAACATTCAGTTACAGAGTCTTAAATAGCAGCAATGTGTCACAAGGAAAGCTATGAGATCATAATGAACAGCTTGAAAATGAAAAGCTTACCTACACACTAGTGCAGTAAGAACGACTCTTGATCTCCCCATTTCAGACACAGCTGCTGAGTGTCTGATGAGAGTTTTTGAAGAGGATGTCTGTGCTGAGGTGTGACTGGTCTATGTCTGGCTTCTATTTGTTCACCTTTCTTAGAAGAATGTTTGATGTGGGTGTGTTAAGCACCTGATTGGTCCACATTAACATATTTCTTTTGTCTGAATGTTTTGTATTCAGGTTTTGGGTATAGGTGAAGAAACTGGAAGGAGCTTTGGTAAACTAACATCCTGTTTCAGTTCAAAGATGGTTAATTCAAAATAGACATACATAAACAGAGTAAAGGCTTTATGTTCTAACAGACAAAAGTCATAGTCAAAGGTAAGTGAATGCTGATACTTATGTTAAAACTATGAAATATGCCATAAACGTGTATGTAAAAGTAACCAGTAACTCAGATATGTATTACGTTTAAAGAGTCTTAAAGAGCTGAGTGCATCTGGCTGGAGAAATCCTTGACATATGCAGATCTTAGTTCAACCTAGAAAGGTAGACCTGACAATTAGACCTTACCAATACACAACAGATTGTCTATCAGTCAGTAAAAGTCAGAGTGCAAGGCCTCATTGTGGGTTTCCTGTTTAGCACTGCTGGTGTCAGTTGACTGCAGAGAGTTTAGTAGAGAGGGAGAGAAGGGAGCTGCATAGCATAGATATATTTTAAACAAGGGTGCACAACTCTTGTCCTGAAGGACTGATGTCCAGCACAATTTGTTAATTTCCCCTCTCAAACACACCCAATAAACTTGGCATTCTGCAGGTGAGCTGAATCAAGTGTGTTAGATCAGCAAAATCATAAACTATGCTGGATAGTATTGGAGCACATTTACTCACTGTCTTGGAGGTTTCGCCATAGGAAGGTACCATTCCTTTTGAATTTTCCCCAATTTATATCCACAATTTATTTGTCTCCAATTCCACCCGCTAGTTAGGACTCCCCCAATCACACAATATTACCAACGCTAGGAGGGTGAAGGCTAGCACAGGCTTCCTCCAAGACCAGTGAAGCCAGCAACCACATCTTTTCAAACTGCATTGCAACATCATTGGACAGCGCTCGGAGGAAAGCGCCAACCGCCAGATCTGTTATGTCAGCTAACAGACACCTGAGCTGACTAGCATCGCATTGAGTGATGGGGGGAGAAGGGGAGGCCATCCTACCCACCCAGAGAGAGCGAGGCCAATTGTGCTCTCTTGGACTCCCAGCCACGGACTGCTGTAGCATCACCAGGGATCAAACTCGCAATCTCCTGATGATAGGGCCAACGCTTAGATGGTTGCGCCAGTCGGGAGCCTGGTCCATACCATTCCATATTAGTTTGGTCCACTCCAGCTCTGGCTTTGTTCTGTCACTGCAATCTCAATGTTCTGTTGTCTTTGGCTAACTTCAGTTGGAGAAAGCCATGTTTGCAATGTACCATAGATGCCATGAGATTGCTTCAGGTGGACCTATTTGTTCAAAGTCAGGAGATTATTCTGCTTTCTCCTGCTCTGGGTTCCTTTACCTGTAACAGATCCAGTACCCACAGTGACTGATGGTCCCCCAGCAACTTCCATTGTGGATAATGTGGTAGTCTCGACTGTGGTTTCTGCCTCAGTTCCTCTGTGATTTCTCTGGTAGTGTTTGTCACTTTTGCCTCACTTCAAGCTTTGAAGTTCTTTCAGTCACAGTGGCCTCCAATGCTTCAGGTTTTTAGGCCTTCATTAATCCATTTAATTATCATCTAGCCTTTATTGCTTCAAGATCAACAGTGCTACCTGGTGTCCATTTGTTTCCACTTCTGCCAGGTTCAAATCTCCACTTTAGTGCTCTTGAAAACATCACAAAGTCAATGAGAACACCAATTGAGATTCCAGATGTTGTGTAGATCATACTCTACCTCCTGGGGTTCTGGAGGATGGTCTTTCACAACAGTGCAGAGGTGTAGCATCTGGAGTCTTGGGAAGCAACACTCAGGCTACATTTATTGAGACAGTACCATTGAGATATCTGGATTGTGTTGCAATGCTTACCCTGCAAATGGAACCTGTGCCATCAGATGCCCTAATGACTACCCCTCGATTGCTGTTTGAGTTAATCACATCTTCCACAGCCCAAGAAGTCCTACTCACTAATCCAGTGGTTCCTAACCCTGGTCCTGTGTCATTGCACATTAAGTGCTTTCCTCTACTCCCAACTAATTTTGATCCAGCTAATTGGCTCATTAACAATCCCTTCCCGGTTTAAAGTGGGTGTTTTGGGAGAAGTGTTGGGAACCTGTGCACTAATATCTCATCCTCTTCACCTCACCTAGCTTGTCCCTGTCTTTCCATGCAGAATCAACAAAGAAGACATGGGCATGTTTGGCCTTCCAACTATGTTTTGTGCCAATAAACTTTTACCTCTGATTTTTAACCGTTTACTGTTTGTGCAACTAAACCACTTAAAAACTCATATGCCATCTGTTCTCTATATTCCTGATACATTCCCAAGAATGCTTGTCTCACAACCTGGTTAGATGAGCATTACATCCCATATGTCTTTATTTAAATGCTATAATAGTTCATACTGAAGAGCTCAATCTGGCAAAGCCATAGAATGCCATCTTTCCAAATCAGTTCATTACATTTTTGTCCTGCTAAAGCTACCTTGCTCTGTAAGTTCTGGTATAGTGAAGTAGAAATGTCTTGGTGCAACAAAAACCAGCTGCATAGCATGTAAAACTTTTCAGCCCCTCAGTTCCATCACTGACTGCCAACTTCCAAACTTCCTCTGGAAGTAAAAAGAACTGCTGGATTAAATGTTTGTTGTGAGCCCCATGCATAAAATCTCATTGTTCTAATGAAGAACTTCTACACTGATCAACAAGCCACAGCAATGGCAGAGAAAGTTCAAAGAGCCAAAGAACAGAATGACAAGCGGTGACCTCAGCCCAATATGAAGACAAAAAAAGGTTATACCAACAGAAGAGATCACCATTGGTGGTGAAGATGTAGAAGTGCTGAACAGCTTCTGTCTACTAGGATCAACTGTTACCAACATAGGATTCAGCAGTCAAGAACTAAGACACAGATTGGTACTTAGCAGAACAAGGATGACCATACTGGTTTTAAACCAATCATACAAACAGGGACATGGCCTCTTTATCTGACTCCTATCTTCTCCTCTGTTCTGGAGATCCTAGAGAACAAAATACCTGCAACACATCAATCACACATTACACAAGAAGGACAAGCAGGTCTGACATACTGTTACAAAACAGTCTCATGGCATTTCTCTGTATACCTAAATGAAGGCATGCAGAAAGATGAAAGGAAAACTAGCTATAAGATGAAAATGAACAGATGTGAAAATTTACTTACACATAAGAAGGAGTCTTGATCTCCTTCTCAGAGACTCATGCTGGGTCACTGATAATAAGGTGAAGCAGAAGTCTGTGCTGACGTCTGATCAGTGGAGCTCTTCTAGTTTTGTGTACAGCATAGTGGTTTTCCTTGGCAATAAGACAACCCACCAGTGAGAGACACATGCTTCCTGATTGGCCCCTTTAGAGGATGTGATTTTTCTACAACATATTTTCTCTATGTTTTTTTTATCAATTTCCTGTGAATTAGAAACTTTACATTATGTAAATTTAAAAAGGTACTTCAGGGCACCAACAGGTTTTGTGGTGGTTATATTATGGCATCATGCATATAACACTTTCTGAGCCCTTTATTTTTGAGTGTAGCCTATCCAATAAAGTAAACAAGGGCGCAGAAGATTATCATTGTCAAACCCGTCAAATGAGATGAATATGATGTTTCAAAGCAGGTAAATTAATAAACTATTCAGAAATCCAGGCTTCCAGGTCTACAGTTATACACCAGTGCTTTATATTGTACAAATAAGCTTTGCTTGAAATGATTCTGTGACCACATAATGATACTGCTTAGAAGGTGTGTAGAATGTTATCAGTGTAATGTTTTGCTCAGGTTGAGTGTAATTGAATGATTGACCTCTTAAAACAGGCTATAAACTGAGTGCAATCCAGTCTCAAAGTTAAGAACAGCCAATTATTAGATGTGAGATCAGTTAGTAAAGGCAGTCAGTGTGCAGTGTGATGTAGTCTAAGCTGCAGGGCCTCATTGTGGGTTTCCTGTTTTTGAGCATGTGAGCTGTTGCTGTTGAGCTCACAAAGACACATCTTTATCAGATCTTGGAGTCAGCAACTGTCACAGTCTAAACTGAGCATCTGTGTTTGAGATTGTGAGTGGATGCATTAGCCAGAACCCAGACCTGCCTATCATTATTAGACTCATCTTTAAAGAAAGATACAATCACAAATTACAAATTTATTTGTTTACATTCAAATATGTTTAGATTTGGTCCAAGAAAACTGTCTGATAAAGACTTGGCATTAGTAAAATAGGCCTTAATTTGCCTGATCTGTGTGGTGAAAAGGGGCTGGAAAATGTTGGTGTATTTCTTTTGCGTGTAAGTATGTATGTGTCTTTATGTGCTGCAGGTTTCGCCTACACTGAAAGGAGCCTCTGTTTGTGGCCATCTTTAACCACAGATGTTTCCATGACTGTGTGAGTCTGTTTGTGGTGCAGATAAAGTGCCAATTGAACTAGTTTCACATAAAAGTTTCAATTTCTTCATTAAACTGAACTTTAACCTTAGATTGAACCTGTAAACTTGTATTAAACTTGTAAATCAAATCCCAAGTCAGTTTCTCTACTTTAATTAAGCCTGAAAGTTGTATCTACACAATGCAGATCAGATGTGAGATCAATCAGTAAAGACACTCTGACGTGTCCTGAGCTGCAGGGTCTCATTGTGGGTTTCCTGTTTTAGCGTGTCTCTCTAACTCTCAGTGTGGGGGAGGAGAATCACACATCACTGTTTATCTGATTTCATAAAGACTAAAAACACATTCGTATTCCTGCTCAAACAGCCAATGAATTCCTTTTATGTGTGGAAGTTTCTTGTGAACACTATTAGAAACACACTGCTAAAATACAACCAGCTGCAGTATTCTCTCCAGTGTAACTAGTTCAGTAACCTGAAAATAGATCAGTAAGCATTCAGAGTCTGCTTCTCATTTGTAGTCCTCTAAACAATCTAGTATTTAACTCGTCATGAACAGCCAAAAGTTTGCAGAGCTCCCTCACTCTCACTGTGAGCTGTCTTTATGATTGTGTTTATTGAAGACACAAAAGTTACCTCAGCTCTAAGAGTCAGTCTCTGTCCACAGTGCTGAAACTCCTGCTAGCTTCACTATACATACATGCTGTTTTAAGAGCTGAGAGTGAAGTGATTGTCATACTGGTGGGCTGTGCAGAACCCTCTTGCAATCTACTACATATGCAATTATCAAGGTACACCACCAGCATATCTGAGGAATCTCAAAGAACACTGTATCCTTGAGGCAATGCTGGGGGCATTTCTGAGCCCGAAATGCATCACCTTTAACTGATAGAATACTTTCTCATTGGTGAATGGGATCTTGGACAAGTTTGTCTTCCAGCACCCACTGTAAAGATCAAGGGGAGCTGAACCAGTGTCAGTTTACTAGGCTATGAATGTAAAATGTCATCAGTAAAGAACAGGTAGAAGACACAAAGAACTTCAGGACTCATGTGGTCAAAAAGAGCAGAACTTGCTCAATAGCTGTTGGTTGGCTTGAGGGGCTGATCTTTGTCCATAATGGTTTAACCCCATATCCTCTAAGCAAGTTATTGAGTTATGAATTTAGGCTTATTGTTCCACAACTGCTATGAATTGTTCAGTAAATACTTTGAAACTATCAAGGTACATAATTATGATGGATTATGAAAAAGAACACTCAAGTTAAAAGAAGCAGCCATCAAAGTACATAATCTACAATCCTGAGCAAAAATGGTCTAAACCCAACATATAATGGTTTTCACTGAAGCATTTGGATCATCATAGTCCAGATTTAAACCCTATGAAGATCGCAAGTTAAGCACAAACTAGCTTGACAATGTTTTTTAACTGTTTGAAGCCATTAATGCTGAGTAGAAAATTACTGACTCTGACTGCTGTTGGTAAAAATACTAACAAATGATTGTTATCAAGACAATTAAAAGCTTGATGGATTGCCCCTATTTTGCCCAGAAGTGTATATTCAAGCTAGCATCAATCAAGAAATCAATCAGCATTAATCACTAGGATTCCAAATAACTTTATTCAATTCAATTCCAGTGAAACGCAAGAACATTCTCTCTTATAATCAGCGTGTTAAGTCATCAAAGAGTAAAAAATAAGCTGTTTGTCTCTGTCAAAAATACATTTTGTAATACCCTGGAAAGACTTGGCTATCGCTCAATAGTTAGAATTGTCATTAAAAAAGAAATCAAGAACAATAAACATTAAAAAAGCTAGTAACTAAAAGAAAAGACAAAGGAACACAATGACAAACACAATGCAGAATGAGATCACTGGGGGAGCCAAAAAGGAACATATAATGATGATATTTTGAAACAATACAGTTATTAAATGCAGTGCAACTATTACAACCTGAGATGTCATCAAATAAATGAAATTCAGTTCAGGCAGATCTTCAAGAATTAACTTTAGAGAAATTCAAAACAATCTGACTCCCTGATCTCACTGAAACTGAATCAACTCCAACACTGCTGACTGAAGTACCTTCTTTCTTTGACCTCTTGATCGTCCAGCGTACTCCTCAGAAGTTCTACATTTTCGCAGCTCTAACCTCAGAATATGTGCACAAATCAGACCTTTCAGCTGTCCTCTTCTTCAGCCGTTTCGTTTCACTCCTCGGGATGTCCAATGAAGCATAGCAAACATCATCATCTCCAACCTGCAGGTATGTTAAAGATGTATGTGCTTCAGACAGCTAATACATGCAATAAATCCATCAGATAAATTAACTGTTTTGAGTCAACTGTATTTAAACTGCTATGTAATATAAATTGTAATTTGTTTAAGTGTTATACCTCATTATGTTTTCTTATGTTGATGTTCCCTTGTTGGTCTGTTTTATGATCAGCTGTTAGGGTTGGGAGGGACACAACATTATGCTCTGAACATTGTGCAATAAATTTAGAAAAATTCTGCCATTCTTTGTTCATTTGCAGAATTGACTATGAATCATTTACAAATATGAACAAAACATTCTTGATATTAGATATTACTATATGTCAAAGAGAGGGGAAGGACCTTTAGTTCTGTGGAGCAGAGGCAGTACACACAGATAGAGGAGACGACTGAGGAGAGGAGAACACACACAGGACACACACTGACGAGCAGCTTCCAGCAGACACTACAGTCTGATACAGGAGGGGTGGAGGTGTTTTGAGAGAGATTGGCACAAGGAACCGTTGTGCCTGAAATAAGTGTGACAATAGAACTGGATTAATTAATTCAGCAGAAACTACACTTTACCGTAAACAGTGGTGGTGTTATTTGCCATCCTAGGTGAATTTTTACTCAGAACACAATATTCTTGCTGCTTTATGGCTTTAAGTTTTGAAAGAAACCCAAGTCACAAGAATCAGTATGTCAGAATGAATAATCTTACCCTGGAGAGAGAGGAAAGTGGTTCTGTCTCCATCATGATAAACATCCTCTTTGAGTATTCTCTCCATTTTTATTTCTAAAAAACATGATCTCATGCAGAGCGCAGTAGTACAGGCCAAGTTCAGATCCAGTGATGTTCTTCACCAGCAGATCGTATGTTCCCTTGGAGCTGTTCCAAACACGAGAGTAACGTGGAAGTGTCGAATCTTCAGTTAAATGAATGAGAGGAGGTTGATGCTCATGTGAGCGTTTTATCACCCATACTATTGTAAATACACCCTGCTGAGTGCAGTCGCAGTAGATGGTGACATCGTCTCCTGGTTTGACTCTCATCTCCACTACTATTCCAGAGATGCTGGAGATCAAAACACCTGCAACACAAAATCAAACCAAGATTAAAGAAAGATTTACATAACCAAGATGTTCTGATGGCTCTAGAGAGTCACAAAGTCCACTATGAGATGAAACTGAATAGGTGTAAAAGTTTACTTACACATGACGGTGATGAGAACAGCTCTTGATCTCTCCATCTCAGAGACTGGTGCTGGGGGGGCTGATGATGGTGAGGGTGTTTGAGGTGGATGTCTGTGTCGAGGTCTGATTGGTCCACGTCAGTGGAACATTTCTATTTTCGATTACGTCTCAAGCATAGCGGTTAGTCTTGTTGTTCAGACAACTCACCAATGAGAGACATGCAAACTGATCACATGCTTCCTGACTGGTCACTTCATAAGACTGTGGTCTTTGATTTAGATGTGTGATTAACCTCATTGTTCCATATTACCTTTTTTTTACACATTTCTCTGGGTGCCTAGACTTTGGCTACAGTCAACTTTGTAACAAAGTTAAATATAGAAACAGTGACATTTAACAAACTGTGAGCACTTTAAATTAGAATACACACATCCAGGAGTGCTTGAGTTCTCCCTATACTAACACATTTGGCACATCAACTCATCAGCTAATGGACAAACTACTTAAACCAAATTTGTTAAGACAGATATATTAAACCAGCTAATTTATTATATGGGTCAGATCTCCAAGGCTCCAGAACTAGATTGCTGCACCATTGCTTTAATTTATACATAGAAACAAGTGATTTTATGACTTATTTAGATAAATGAACTAGATAAATGATGTTCGACCATTTCACACTAAAAACTAATTCCAGGACAGGTGTCAGTTATAAATCTGTCTCAGAGTTAAAATGGCCAACAGTAAGCAGATTTGAGAACATTTAGTAAAGGTAGTAGGTGTACAGTAGTCTAATGTGGCCTGAGCTGCAGTGTCTCACTGTGGGTTTCCTGTTTTCACATGTCTGAACTTTGGTTCTGGTGAGTTCTCCAGCTTGAGATTCTGTGTTCTTCTCTCTTTGTTTATCTGTTATTACAATATACAGCCATGGTTCTACTGCCTTGTAAACTGAACATGTGTGCTCTCTGGCCTGCCTGCCACATCACAGTCAGGATTGCACCAGTTACCAAAAATCAATGACAGAGTCCATTGATTATCCAGTTCAGATTATCCAGTTCAGAAAAAAAGCATTTGTAGTGGTAAAAAGGTCTTCGTGGTGTCTGATCTGTGTGTAGTGAAATGGTGCTGGAGGATGTTTGTTTCTTCTACATGCTGCTGGAGGTTTGTTTCTGCTGCGTGTGTCTGTGCTGTGGCTTTGTTAGAAACTGAAACGAGTGCCTGTTTGTCTCTGCACATTTATAAGGTGGTCAGCACTAACCACAAATGTTTCCATGACTGTTCATGTGTTCATGTAAGGAGTAGATCCGAGGTATATCTTCTTGGGTGGTAGGGAGGACAATCACACAGGGACTCATGGCACCAGGGGCTGGGGGGCTTACAATGGCCAGGTCCCTTAAAGTCTTTCTTGGGCTACTCATATAGATACTAACACAACTGTACACTCATGACTCACTGAAAGGTCCAATTTCTTAACAACATACCTTCACAGTGAGCTTTCATCAACACTACACAGATTAAACTTATGTCTATTTATCTCCTCTTCTTTATAATGCAGCTCATTTTCAGATGGATACTTCACAACCTGGAACATCATATGAATGTTAATTATCCTTCTAAATTCTTAACTAGGGAGTCTGATGTAAATAGGTAAGCTCATGTTAGATGCCAGTGCTTGGAGTGGCATGACCTCCCGAATGTCCAGCTTGTAAACAAACAAATTACACTGTCAATTTTTATTGACTGAAACTCATTTTCATATGTAGGTCATTCAGTTTTTTACAACTGCACCCAGTATATTCTAGTTACACCAATGGAGTAGAAGACAAAGTTACAAAGTAAACAGTATCACACCAGTTTAATTTTCATTTTATCTCAGATTTCATCCATATCATTCAGGTCATCCACATAATGTTTACTCATTTGTAGATGACAAATGTAATGAGAAATGTTTAAACAGATCCTGGATCAGTTTCCCAACTTTAACCAGGCCTGTAAATTCCATCTATCTGATGCAAAGCAGATGTGAGATCAGTCAGTAAAGATAATCAGTGAACAGTGGTCTGAGTTTTTCTACCTCTGTTCCTTGTTATGACTAGTATGTGTCTTCTACATTTCTAGCTTGGATGATCCAGTTTGGACTAGACTGCATGTTCAATAATGTCTGTTAGCATCTTAATGACTGTTGTTCTATGCAAAGTGTTTGTAAATGTTCTGTAAACAACGCTGATACTTCAGTCAATCAACATTATATCAGTGATTCCCAAACCTGGTCTTGGAACACCCCTGTCTTGCACATGTTCATGTTTTCCTACTCTATGAAGCCCACTAAAACTTAGAAAGGACTTGTTAATTAGCAGATTATTGTAACGATGGAACAGAAAGCAGACACTCGCGGTTTAAAGACAAAAAGGAAGCTTTACTTAGGGAATCAGGGATGCACACCATAGTCAGATACCGAGCATGGGTCAGTTCCAAAAACACAACAAGATGAGAATGGCTACCAAACAAACAAGGGCAAAACAGTTCGGAGTCCACAAAACAAGCAAAGGGTCAAAATCACCAATCCGAATATCCAGGCAGAAGTACAAAAGGGCAAATCCAAAAACAGAGTCAGAGAACACGAGAAGAATAAAGTCATAACCAGAAACACAATCAAAGAAAACCCTCAGTAGTTTCATAAAGAAAGCAATACCTCGCAAAGATTCTAACTAAAGCCCGGGCTTAAATATTATCTAAAACAGCTGCAAAACATTAGTATTCCGGCGAACTTGAGCGCTGATTGGATGATGAGGATCTCTCCGGAGTCATGTGACTTTGCTGAGGAGTCTGGGAAATGGAGTTCGTGTCAGAAGATGCGAGCAACGGAACTAGCTTCGTCTGGTGAGTGGCAGGAAGCGTGACAATTATTACATCAGGTGTGTTCTTGCAGGAAAATCCACAAAATGTGCAGGTCAAGACGTTTCCTGGACCAGGATTGGAAATGACAGGAATATGTAAATTGGCGAGCCAGCCAGGAGCAAACTGGCATCCAGAGCAAGGTACAGCGGTTAACCCCTTAAAATCCCAGGCTTATTACATACTAAGGCCGATTGTTCAGTAAATAGAAGGACTTCAGTGCAAACTGGATGTTATGTTATCAAATCTTCTGTTATAGAAGTATGTAATAAAACTTTGGACCTGCTTGCAGGCCCATGGCCATGTAAGGGGTTGATCTACCCTACATTCCTGTTAAAATCAGTCAAAAACCATAGGTCACCTTCTAGATCAGCCTCTGCTGTGTGAGATGAGGCTACAATGCAAATAGAATAATAATGATAACAAATGAAAATATGCTTAGGCATTGTTTTATTCGCTTGAATTATTGATAGTTTCATGTAAATTTTGTTACATTAAATCTAATCTCCCCTTGTCCTATAACTTGTTAAACAACTTAACTTATTTTTACCTGACCTTATACATCACTGCTAGCTTCACACTAATGTAAATCCCATGCTAAAAATTAGCACAGGCAGCAAAAAGACTACTTATAAAGCCAAATGCAATGTTTCTGAACTGAACATTTCTGTGTAATGACATGTAACTAATCAACAAAGTCAAAAGACTTTACTGCTCAGAGGTCAGCCTGGTCACTCTAGCCTGGGATAACCCTATAATTTTATAACTTTTAATATTTGCTTATAATGAGGCCCAGATAAGGTCTAATTATGGCTAAAATATGCAAGAATGTTTCTGTCCCTGTGGAGTTTGCAATGTTATGTTAGTGTCAATGGTGGTGTACATTCATAGATTATGGCAGTAAAGAAGAATAGGTTGACCTGTTGACCTGTATCTCTGGAACAATTTGCTGAAGCAACCTGCAAACCTGCACCTAAATGAGTGTCTCAACAGTTCTGAAACCACTCAGTCAACATCAGAATCTATAACTGTTTATTGATAACAGGTTGCAAGAACTAGTTTGAAAAATCCCAATGCACTCCATAAATAAAGGTTTTGCTATGAATATCATTTAAGAAATACAGCATCAAATCCATTGATTTTAAAATACAGAAAAAATCATGAAAAAAATGTTTGAAAATAAGAGTAAAAACTATTTTAAAATTATATTATTGATATTACAGAAGATGTACTTGAATTAGTTTAAATATTTAAAACTTTGTTAAACATTTGCTTTATTATTTAATTAATTTACACAAGTACATTTAACATTGTGTCTTTTTATTTAATATGTAATGTGCGGCATTACATGTTCAAATATATAACTATAGGAAACACAAATACATCATTTGTAGGAAGGTAATCTGAATGAATTTATGTCAATAGTGAGTGAGTAAATCAGCTCATGTACCTGAGCTTCCTGACCACCTGAATGTCCAGAATCATTCCTCAATTGTTCTACATTTTATCACTTTTAACCTCGGAATATGTAACCTCAGAATATGTACTGAAATCTGAGCTCTCAACTCTCTTCTTCTTCAGCCGTCTCTGTCCTCTGTTCTGATGGTCCAACGAAAGCATAACAAACATCACCTCCTCCAACCTGCAGACATGTTACAAACCTTTGGCTTATTATTCCTATTCGGTTCATTTTAAAATAAGGCCTAAGTCATTAATCCATCTCTGCTGAAATTAAACTGTTTGTCTGCTTCAAATGAAAGCATTCAAATATGTTTTTGTAGTGTTCACTCCTGTGCAAAACAAATGGGCCAAATGGCAAAACATTAAGAGAGCATTTCCCTTTGATTTTGTGTGTAAATTTGCAAACAGACTTCTACAGAGTCAGTATTTTTCCACTCAGCATTGATGGCTTCAAACAGCTGAAAAACATTGCACAGCTAGCTTATGTTTAATGTGAGACTAAATATTCTCCATAGGGTTTAATCTGGACTCTGACCAGCCAAAACCATCACTAAAAACATTATATTTTGGGCTTGACACATGTTTTTCACAGCAGTGTATGTGTGCTTGCATATGTGAGTTTGCATGTGTGTTTGTGCTCTGGTACCTCTTCATGTTTTCGTGTTTTACGATTCTCATTTGTTTCACTGTCACCTGTTTCATTTTTCTTTCCTACTGTAAATGAAATAAATCAGAAAATATACACGCAAACATGCAACAAGCAAAACTCAAGTACATACACATACATCATCCACTTACCTAGAAACTACCTTCCATTCATAACTTACAGTCATTGGCCATATATTATTTGGCAGGTGGTCCATTCTCAGCACAGCGATGACACGGACATGGTAGTGTGTTGTGTGTGGTGCTGATATGAGTGTATCAGACACAGTGGTGTCGCTGGGGTTTTTACACACATCAGTGTCTGTGTTAGCTTGAGAACGGACCACCAGCCAGAAATATCCAGACAAGAGCGGCTCTGTGGTCAGAAACTGACCACTGATGAAGGGGTAGAGGATGGTTAACACAAACTAAAAATCAACAAATGAGCTACGATCTGTAAGTGTTCATCAACAAGGAGGAACTACAACTGAGGAGCTTCTAAAAGAGTCTTCAGCGAGTGTATTTCAGACAGAAAAATCTTAATATCTTTAAGTACCTTTATTTGTGTATCTGCAGATGCAGTACACACAGGTGGAGGAGAGGAGAACACACACAGGACACACACTGACCAGTAGCTTCCAGCAGACACTACAGTCTGATACAGGAGGGGTGGGGGTGGCCTGGACATCAGCACAAGAAACTGTTGTGTCTAAAATAAGCAAAAAACTGTCCTAATTAAGTGAGAAAAACATTTATTGACAGACTGCATATAGAAATCATTCTGTAATCTTGAAGTACCTCTGTAGATTCCAGTATTTAATTACAGAGAAATACTTTCACAGAAGAAGAGACTCTGAGGAACACCTTTCAAAGTCTTATGGAGTTTCAAGATAATTACATTTTTAACACTGTTTGATGAGACCAAGCATAAATGAGAAGATCAAAATAAAGCACATGTGAAAGCTGCATCCTCACCTCTAAGAATGATCCGTGTAGTCAGATTTCCATAATGATATACAGTCCTCTCATGTTTAAGGCCTTTTTCTTCACTGGTGACCTTGTTCTCCTGTCTTGCGCAGTAGTACAGTCCCAAGTCTTTTTCAGTGACATTCTCAATGAATAGGTCATATGATTTACTAGAGGAGTTTCTCACAAAACCAAAACGTGGGAAATTTTCTTTGAAATTGGAGCTAGGAGTTAGTAGAAGTGGAGGATGATTCTCATCTGAACAGTTTCTAAACCAAGCAATTTCTGATCGCTGGCTTATGATACAGTCACAGTAAAGAGTGATGTTGTCTCCTCTTCTGACCCTCATCTTCACTTCTGCTCCAGAGATCCTGGAGAACAAAACACCTACAATACACAAACTTTAGTTTAGATACAGAAGGATACACATACAACAAATCTGCCATATCTCTTTATATATGAAGCTAAGCACGGATCATGTGTTACAGTACAGCAATCCAAACAGATTAGACTAACAGAGAGTTCGGTTTACTTACACATGAGAGTGATGAGAACAGCTCTTGAGCTCTCCATCTCAGAGACTGGTGCTGGGTGGGTGACGATGGTCAGAGTGTTTGAAGCGGATGTCTGTGCTGAGATCTGATTGGTCCACGTCAGTGGAACGTTTCTATTTCTGATTACGTTTCATGGCACAGGTTGTCAGATAAGCCACCAATGAGAGAGGTGGAAATTAACTTTATGCTTCCTGATTGGTCTTTTTTTCAAGAGGGTGGTCTTTTATTTTGATGTGTGAAGATATGTTTAATCAGACCACACATGTTTAGCTCTAAACTACAGGAGTAGGACAGCTTGAGTTAGCTGTGCCCCCTATTCTAATGCAGCTGGCTAAACAGTTCAAGATCCTTAAATGAGCTATTTTGAATAAGACTGGACTGGCCTGTATTTTAAAAAGTGGCCATTTTATAATAACTTGAGACCAGTTTGTTTGACCTCCCTGATAATGTAGCTAGCAGGTTCATTTTGTGAGTAGTAATGGAAACTAAAATATTGTAGTGTCATGAAAACACAACATTCTCATATTGCTCTAAGTAGACTGCTCCTATAACTTCACTTTGAATGTGCTGTCTAGCAGTTTTAAACCAGAGGTGTCATGGCACATACAATAAAGCAGTTATTCCAGGCTTTATATAGCTGGTACCCGATCCATTACAATATCCCTAGAGAGGCTCAGATTTCCATCCTCTAGATTGGGTTGGGTCATCCTTAATTAAAACAAGAATATCACTAAACTATGCAGAAGGAATTATTTGTCCCACGCCAGCCCACAACTGAAACGTTTTGTCCCACCCCACCCACACAGTTCAGTTAAGGTGAACTGACATCCAGTTTACGACACAGTCTATTCACAAATACATTATTCTCTGCTGAAATAACACAGCAGTCATGGTCATCAGGCTCACTGTGAAGTAATTTCACCAAAAGCCTTTTATTCCCAGTAAACACAAAGCAAGAATTAAACCACAGGATGGTTATTTTTGGTGTTTTGCTGGACTCAGCAGCTGTAGCCATTGGACTAAAGGCTCCACAAGCTACGAGCTTGTGTTGTTCATGTGATCAGTTGCTTTATAACTTCACTGTTTTACTGTTATCCTTTTATATTGTTTATATGTATGTTTTAGTGATTGTTCTACTTTCTTTTGGCTATTCATTCATTTGTAGGATATCTCTTCATGTGTGCTTCGACCCACTTCCGCGCACATCACTGAAAATTAGTCCTGCGGGAATCAGCGGGACTGCAGGCCTCTACTACTCAAGACACCCAGTCTCTAGGACTACAACTCTGCCACAGTGCAATATATTAAACTGTTATCTGTAACATATGCGGCTGTCCAAGCTCACTCTGAGTACAACTGTTTGATCAATTAAGGCCATAAACTGATTCCAGGAGAGTTGCAAACTCTAATGGTCACCCTCATAATTAAGGATAGCCATTTACATTAGAGATACATAGAGATCATTTATAAAAGTGTAGGTGTCAAATGTGGCCTGAGCTGCAGGGCCTGACAGGCATTTCCTGTTTAAGCACATCTGAACTTTGATGCTGGAGAGCTCTGAGGCTCGAGGTTTTGTATGTGGGAGTGGTTCTTCACACATCTTTTTTTATCTGATGTTACAATCAGCAACCATGTTTCCATTACAGTCTAACCTGAGCATTTAT
Source organism: Colossoma macropomum (assembly GCF_904425465.1). Lineage (NCBI taxonomy): Eukaryota > Metazoa > Chordata > Actinopteri > Characiformes > Serrasalmidae > Colossoma > Colossoma macropomum. The sequence continues at coordinate 2,741,829 of NW_023494796.1, read as the reverse complement.
GTTTGTGATGGTGTGCACTAACAAGAGCACTGATCTGCTTCATTTTACTAGATTTACTTTATCCTTCATACTTTTTAAGTATTCAGGAATAAACCGACGATCAGTAATCAAAGATACTATTCTGAGTCCATTCTCATTATTTTTTGTCATTTAAAAATGCTGTTTACTCATAACTGCTCAGTTTCACCACTAGAACCTTACCAGAAAGTTAAACTATCCAGTGCAGAACAAATGTGAAATAAGTCAATAAAGTCAGTAAGCGTACAGTGGTTTGATGTGACCTCAGCCTCAGGGCCTCATTGTGAGCTTCCTGTTTAAGCGTGGCTCTCAAAACTTCAGGGTGGGGGAGGAGAATCATATATTGGTGTTTAATTTCCGATTACTCAACTTTCTATTACTGCTTATACAAAAAAAAAAAAAAAAAAATCGCTGAGAAAAATTTCCTACAGTGCAGGGCCTCCGGCCACTTAGTGATATAGTCAACTGCAACCAGGACATTGTAATTCCCAGATGGGGTAAATGGGACCAGTAAAACTAGACATGCTAAAATGCTGAACAACTTCCTTTGACTCAAAATAGCATCTATTGATGGTAGACAATGGTAGGCCCTATGCCTGTTGTGCTTTCTGACTAATGGGAGAGGGTATCTGTGTCTGAGTGGACTTGGTCATTTCATAGTTGCACATCAAAGTTGTACAAAAGATGAGGAGCCACATGAGGTAGGTTTGATCTGTCTGACAGTGAAAATGATTGCCATACAGTTGGGCTGCACACAACCCCTTGAAATCCACTGCATGGACAAGCAGGTCATTGAAGTACAGTCAGCAACAAGCATATGGGATGGACACTGTTGGGGTCAGTATTGTGCTATAACACCCCAGCCAGCCTGCCTTCTTTATTCTGCACTGCACATATGCTGCATTGTCTCTATAGAAGGAGCTGCCTTTAGCAGTAGCATTGTAAGGGGTTGTTCCAGAGTGCTTGCTGCTGAAAATCAATTATGGTGGGGTTAAGAGGTGCTCGACGAGTCACAGACTTCAACAGAAGGCATCAAGAAGTTCAGCACGTTCAACCCCATAATACAGGGGACCTGTTCATTGATCAAACAGAGCTTCCCTCTCAGAGCATCCAGGCAGAGCTTCCTGAAAGAAATATGATCTTTTTGTCATATGCACAGTATGTCAGATATTTGGAAAGTACTCCTTAGGAAGGCACCTATGTTCAGAGTCAGTGTGGATGAAATGTTGTTGCACAGACAGTTGTTGAAAAATCGTCAAGCTTTGTGATCAGTGTAGCAGAAATGATGCTGAGCTATTAAATGATGAGCTATAATTGGTGGTCAGAATGGCTCTCAGGCACCAAACTCAGGGTTGTGTACCTTCTTAAATGCAGAGGTTTCTGGTCTTCACATGGAAGAAAAGGTTTACATCCCATTCCTGGAGCTCTTTGGATGGTATAGTGTAGTGGGTACCACCGCTGCACTCCATGATGTGCAGAGTAATGCAATACTTTATATTAATAAGTAACACATAGTGTTACCTTTTGTAACAGGATTACACTGTTAGACTCTATGCATAAGAGTGCATTTTAAATGCAATACACCAGGGGTGGGTAACTCCAGATTTTTGCACAGTTGGTGATTTTAATGTCAATTTGATTTTATTCATTATCAGTTAATTGCCATGTTCAGGTGGTGTTTGGTTCCCCACCCTTGCCATAAATGGAAATGTTGTCCTTGGTGTGAGAGCAGAGAGCACTGTCAAGGAAATAGCATCATTCAGAGGTGAATTGGAGAGGCTCCGTAGTGGGTGGATCAAGTATCAATTTCGACTAGCCACTTCAAGCTTGTGAATGTTTATGCCATTACAACAAGCAGGACATTGCAGGTTTCTTGCAAACAACGGTGATGCATATGTACAGGTGTGTGTGTGTGTGTGTGTGTGTGTGTGTGTGTTGTACCTCAATAGGTTTTCTCTTTTTATACTCACTCGTTCATCTGCTCTACAATCTGCTGTTGTGATTGGGAAAGACATATCATAAACCCAGGAAGACACACAGTAATATGAGGAAGTTTCTGCCATTCTTCATTTTATTACAGACAACATATCTGTATATCTGAGCAGCCAAAAACTCTTTCATTGTTGTTCCAGTTTGGCAAATGCAGTACACACAGGTGGAGGAGAGGAGAACACACACTGGACACACACTGACCAGCAGCTTCCAGCAGACACTACAGTCTGATAATGGGGGTGGGGTGATTTGGAGGAGATCAGCACAAGGAACATTTATATTTCAATACGTAAGAGAATTTGCATTAATGAATTGAGTAGAACTAAGAAGTGGTGACAGAACTCAAACAACTAATAAAATTACTATATCATTAGTTACATTTGGTAATAGATATATATAAAGAAAGGAAAAAAAGTTCTTACATTAATGCTTGAAAATTCTACAGAAGTTTTAGGAGTCACCAAAACAATCAGAAGGCCAGAATGGCTAATCTTACCGAATAAAGAGAGTTGGGCGATTCTGTTTCCGTAATAATAAATATCCACATGAAACCATCTCCAGTTGTTCCAGAAATCTTTTTCTCTTGTAGCAGTGCAGTAGTACAGACCCAAGTCTGTAATAGTGATGTACTTTACCAGCATGAGTGTTGTCGGAGAGTAACGTGGAACAGCATCACTCATCAAAACATCAACTGATATAATAAGAGGAGGTGATGCACATGGCAGTTTCTTAACCAAACTATACTAAATCTACTCCAGGTATTCCAGATATGGTCAGAGAGTGACATTGTCTCCTGGTTTGACTTATCTCCACTTCTGCTCCACAGAGCCTGGAGAAAAATTCACCTGCAACACATCAATCCAACTTTAAAGTGAACAAAAAAACCTGTAGAACTAAAATTCATTTACAGAGTCTTAAATAGCAGCAATGTGTCACAAGGAAAGCTATAAGATGATAATGAACAGCTTGAAAATGAAAAGCTTACCTACACACTAGTGCAGTAAGAACGACTCTTGATCTCCCCATTTCAGACACTGCTGCTGAGTGTCTGATGAGAGTTTTTGAAGAGGATGTCTGTGCTGAGGTGTGACTGGTCTATGTCTGGCTTCTATTTGTTCACCTTTCTTAGAAGAATGTTTGATGTGGGTGTGTTAAGCACCTGATTGGTCCACATTAACATATTTCTTTTGTCTGAATGTTTTGTATTCAGGTTTTGGGTATAGGTGAAGAAACTGGAAGGAGCTTTGGTAAACTAACATCCTGTTTCAGTTCAAAGATGGTTAATTCAAAGTAGACATACATAAACAGAGTAAAGGCTTTATGTTCTAACAGACAAAAGTCATAGTCAAAGGTAAGTGAATGCTGATACTTATGTTAAAATTATGAAATATGCCATAAACGTGTATGTAAAAGTAACCAGTAACTCAGCTATGTATTACAATTAAAGAATCTTAAAGAGCTGAGTGCATCTGGCTGGAGAAATCCTTGACATAGGCAGATCTTAGTTCAACCTAGAAAAGTAATCAGTAAAAGTCAGAGTGCAAGGCCTCATTGTGGGTTTCCTGTTTAGCACTGCTGGTGTCAGTTGACTGAAGAGAGTTTGGTAGGGAGGGAGAGAAGGGACCTACATAACATAGATATATTTTAAACAAGAGTGCACAACTCTTGTCCTGAAGGACTGATGTCCAGCACAATTTGGTAGGTTCCCCTCTCAAACACACCCACTGAACCTGGCATTCTGCAGGTGAGCTGAATCAAGTGTGTTAGATCAGCAAAATCAAAAACTATGCTGGATAGTGTTGGAGCACATTCACTCACTGTCTTGGAGGTCTCGCCATAGGAAGATACCATTCCTGGAATTTTCCTCGATTTTCTCCACAATTTATTTGTCTCCAATTCCACCCGCTAGTTAGGACTCCCCCAATCACACAATACTACCAACGCTAGGAGGGTGAAGGCTAGCGCAGGCTTCCTCCAAGACCTGTAAAGCCAGCAACCACATCTTTTCAAACTGCATTGCAATATCATTGGACAGCGCTTGGAGGAAAGCGCCAACCACCAGATCTGTTATCTCAGCTAACAGACACCTGCGCTAGGTGATGGGGGAGAAGGGGGGCCATCCTACCCACCCAGAGAGAGCGAGGCCAATTGTGCTCTCTTGGACTCCCAGCCACAGACTGCTGTAGCATCACCAGGGATCAAACTCGCAATCTCCTGATGATAGGGCCAACGCTTAGACGTTTGCACCAGTCGGGAGCCTGGTCCATACCATTCCATATTAGTTTGGTCCACTCCAGCTCTGGCTTTGTTCTGTCACTGCAATCTCAATGTTCTGTTGTCTTTGGCTAACTTCAGTTGGAGAAAGCCATGTTTGCAATGTATACCATAGATGCCATGAGATTGCTTCAGGTGGACCTATTTGTTCAAAGTCAGGAGATATTCTGCTTTCTCCTGCTCTGGGTTCCTTTACCTGTAACAGATCCAGTACCCACAGTGACTGATGGTCCCCCAGCAACTTCCATTGTGGATAATCTGGTAGTCTCGACTGTGGTTTCTGCCTCAGTTCCTCTGTGATTTCTCTGGTAGTGGTTGTCACTTTTGCCTCTCTTCAAGCTCTGAAGTTCTTTCAGCCACAGTGGCTCCAATACTTCAGGTTTTTAGGCCTTCATTAATCCATTTAATTCTCATCTAGCCTTTATTGAAGGCTTCAAGATCAACAGTGCTACCTGGTGTCCATTTGTTTCCACTTCTGCCAGGTTCAAATCTTCACTTTAGTGCCCTTGATAACATCACAAAGTCAATGAGAACACCAATTGAGATTCCAGATGTTGTGTAGATCATACTCTACCTCCTGGTGTTCTGGAGGATGGTCTTTCACAACAGTGCAGAGGTGTAGCATCTAGAGTCTTGGAAAGCAACACTCAGGCTACACTTGTTGAGACAGTACCATTGAGATATCTGGATTGTGTTGCCATGCTTACCCTGCAAATGGAACCTGTGCCATCAGATGCCCTAATGACTACCCCTCGATTGCTGTTTGAGTTAATCACATCTTCCACAGCCCAAGAAGTCCTACACACTAATCCAGTGGCTCCTAACCCTGGTCCTGTGTCATTGCACATTTAGTGCTTTCCTCTACTCCCAACAAATTCTGATCCAGCTAAATGGCTCATTAACAATCGCTTCATGGTTTAAAGTGGGTGTTTTGGGAGAAGGGTTGGAATCGTCAAAGAAGAAATGGACATGTTTGGCCTTCCAACTATGTTTTGTGCCAATAAACCTGGACCTCTGATTTTTACTGTTTGTGCAACCACTTAAAAACTCCTATGCCATCTGTTCTCTATATTCCTGATACATTCCCAAAAATGCTTGTCTCACAACCTGGTTAGATGAGCATTACATCCCATATGTCTTTATTTAAATGCTATAATAGTTCATACTAAAGAGTTCAATCTGTGACTGCTATCTTCACTTGTGTTATAGAGATCCTGGAGAACAAAATACCTGCAACACATCAGTCATACTTTAAACAAGAAGGACAAGCAGATCTGACACACTGTTACAAAACAGTCTTATGTGCGTTCTTATACAGAAAGCCATGCTAGTAGTGGTATTTCTCTGTATACCTAAATGAAGGCATGCAGAAAGATGAAAGGAAAACTAGCTATGAGATGAAAATGAACAGATGTGAAAATTTACTTACACATAAGAAGGAGTCTTGATCTCCATCTCAGAGACTCATGCTGGGTCACTGATAATGAGGTGAAGCAGATATCTATGCTGAAGTCTGTTCAGCGGAGCTCTTCTAGTTTTGTGTACAGTGTAGTGGTTTTCCTTGGCAATAAGACAACCCACCAGTGAGAGACACATCCTTCCTGATTGGCCCCTTTAGAGGATGTAATTTTTCTACAACATCTTTTCTCTCTCTCTCTCTATATATATATATATATATATATATATATATATATATATATATATATATATATATATATATATATGTGTTTTTTTTTATCAATTTCCTGTGAATTAGAAACTTTACATTATGTAAATTTAAAAAGGTACTTCAGGGCACAGACAGGTTTTGTGCAAGCATGGTGGTTATATTATGGCATCATGCATATAACACTTTCTGAGCCCTTTATTTTTGAGTGTAGCCTATCCAATAAAGTAAACAAGAGCGCAGAAGATTATCATTGTCAAACCCATCAAATGAGATGAATATGATGTTTCAAAGCAGGTAAATTAATAAACTATTCAGAAATCCAGGCTTCCAGGTCTACAGTTATACACTAGTGCTATACATTGTACAAATAAGCTTTGCTTTAAATAATTCTGTGACCACATAGATGTGATACTGCTTAGAAAGTCACTGTTATCAGTAAAATCTTTTGCTCAGGTCATTTAGTGTAACTAAATGTTTGACCTCTTAAAACAGGCTATAAACTGAGTGTAATCCAGTCTCAAAGTTAAGGACAGCCATTTATTAGATGTGAGATCAGTCAGTAAAGGCAGTCAGTGTGCAGTGACCTGATGTGGTCTGAGCTGCAGGGCCTCATTGTGGGTTTCCTGTTTTTGAATGTGTGAGCTGCTGCTGTTGAGCTCTCAAAGACATCTTTATCTGATCTTACAAAGCAACTGTCACAGTCTAAACTGAGCATCTGTGTTTGAGATTGTGACGGGATGAATGAGCCAGAACTCAGACCTGCTTATCACTATTAGACCCATCTTTAAATATCTAAGTAGAAAGAAAGAAACAATCACAAAATACAGAGTTTATTGTTTACATTCAAATATGTTTAGATGTGGTCCAGGAATACTGTCTGATAAAGACTTGGCAATGGTAAAAAAAAAGGCCTTTATTTATGCGGTGAAAATGGATGGAGGACGTTGGTGTATTTCTTTCTATTTCTAAGTTTGTATGTGTCTTTATGTGCTGTAGCTTGCGCCTACACTAAAAGGTGCCTCTGTTTGTGGCCATTGTTAACCACAGATGTTTCCATGACTGTGTGAGTCTGTTTGTGGGGCAGATAAAGTGCCATTTGAACTAGTTTCACAAATAAGTTTCAATTTCTTCATTAAACTGAACTTTAACCTTAGATTGAACCTGTAAACTTGTATTAAACTTGTAAATCAAATCCAGAGTCAGTTTATCCACTTTAACCAGGCCTGAAAGTTGTATCTACACTAAGCAGATCAGATGTGAGATCAGTCAGTAAAGACACTCTGACATGTTCTGAGCTGCAGGGTCTCATTGTGGGTTTCCTGTTTTAACATGACTCTCTAACTCTCAGGGAGGGGGAGGAGAATCACACATAACTGTTTATCTGGTTTCATAAAGACCAACAACACATTCTTATTCCTGCTTAAACAGCCAATGCATTCCTTTTATGTGTGGAAGTTTCTTGTGAACACTATTAGAAACACACTGCTAAAATACAAACAGCTGCAGTTTTCTCTCCAGTGTAACTAGTTCAGTAACCTGAAGACAGATCAGTAAACATTCAGAGTCTGCTTGTTTAAATAATCACTTGTAGTCCTCTAAACAATCTAGTATTTAACTCGTCATGAACAGCCAAAAGTTTACAGAGATCCCTCACTCGCACTGTGAGCTGTATTTATGATTGTGTTTATTGAAGACACAAAAGGTACCTCAGCTCTAAGAGTCAGTCTCTGTCCACAGTGCTGAAACTCCTGCTAGCTTCACTATACATACATGAACGTTTAAGATCTGTGAGTGAAGTGATTGTCATACTGGTGGGCTGTGCAGAACCTTCTTGCAATCTAATACATATGCAATTATCAAGGTACACCACCAGCATATCTTAGGAATCTCAAAGAACACTGTATCCTTGAGGCGATGCTGGGAGCATTTCTGAGCCCAAAATGCATCACCTTTAACTGATAGAATCCTCTGTCATTGGTGAATGTGATCTTGGGCAAGTTTGTCTTCCAGCACCCACTGTAGAGATCAAGGGGAGCTGAACCAGGGTCAGTTTGCTAGGTTATGAATGTAAAATGTCATCAGTACAGAGCAGAACTTCAGGAGTCTCTCATATAGTCAAAAAGATCAGACTTGCTCAATAGCTGTTTGTTGGCTTGAGGGGCTGATTTTTGTCCATAATGGTTTAACCCCATATCCTCTAAGCAAGTTATTAAGTTATTCATTTAGGCTTATTGTTCCACAACTGCTAACAATTGTTCAGTAACTACTTTGAAACTATCAAGGTACATAACTGTGATAGTGAGAAAATAAACACTCAACTCCAGCAGGTCCTTGGAGTTCAGCAGGTTAAAAGAAGCAACCACCAAAGTACATAATCTACAATCCTGAGCAAAAAATGGTATAAGCCCAACATGTAATGGTTTTTACTGAAGAATTTTGGTTGTCAGAGTTCAGATTTAAACCCTATGAAGATGTTAAGCATGAACTGGCTTGGCAATGTTTTTTAACTGTTTGAAGCCGTCAATGCTGAGTAGAAAATTACTGACTCTGATTGTTGTTGGTAACAATACTAACAACTGATTTTTATTAAGACAAATAAAAGCTTGATAGTTTACACCTATTTTGCCCAGAAGTGTATACTCAAGCTAGCATAAATCAATAAATCAATCAGCATTCATCACTAGGATTCCAAATAACTTTATTCAATTCCAGTGAAATGTAAGAACATTCTCTCTTAAAGTCATAATCAGCATGTGAAGTCATAAAAGAGTAAAAAATAAGCTGTTTGTCTTGGACTAAAATATATTTTGTAATACCCTGGAAAGACTTGGCTATCATTCAATAGTTAGAATTGTCATTTAAAAAAAAAAAAATCAAGAACAATAAACATTAAAAAGGCTAGTAACTAAAAGAAAAGAAAAAGGAACACAACAAAAAAACACAATGGAGAATGAGATCACTGGGGGAGCCAATAAGGGTTGTGTCTGAAATCATTATGGAACATATAATGATGATATTTTGAAACAGTACACTTACTAAATGCAGTGCAACTATTACAACCTGAGATGTCTTTAAATAAATCAAATTCAGTTCAGGCAGATCTTCAAGAATTAACTTTAGAGAAATTCAAAACAATCTGACTCCCTGATCTCACTGAAACTAAATCAGCTCCAACACTGCTGACTGAGGTACCTTCATTCTTTGACCTCTTGATTGTCCAGCGTACTCCTCAGAAGTTCTACATTTTTGCAGCTTTAACCTCAGAATATGTGCAGAAATCAGAGCTTTCAGCTGTCCTCTTCTTCAGCCATTTCTTTCCACTCCTCGGGACGTCCAATGAAGCGTAGCAAACATCATCATCTCCAACCTGCAGTTATTTTAAAGATATATGTGCTTCAGACAACTAATACATACAGTACATCCATCAGATAGATGAACTGCTTTAAATCAACTGTATTTAAACTGCTATGCAAAATAAATTGTAATTTGTTTATGTGTTATACCTCATTAAGTTTTCTCATGTTGATGTTCCCTTGTTGGTCTGCTTTATGATTAGCTGTTATGGTTGGAAGGGACACAACATTATGCTCGGAACATTGTGCAATAAATTTAGAAAAATTCTACCATTCTTTGTTCATTTGCAGAGTTGACTATGAATCATTTACAAATATGAACAAAAAACTTGATATTAGACATTACTACATGTCAAAGAGAGGGGAAGTACCTTTAGTTCTGTTGTAGCAGATGCAGAACACACAGATGGAGGAGACGACTGAGGAGAGGAGAACACACACAGGACACACACTGACCAGCAGCTTCCAGCAGACACTACAGTCTGATACAGGAGGAGTGGAGGTGGTTTGGGTGAGATTGGCACAAGGAACCGTCGTGTCTGAAATAACTGTGAGACAATAGAACTGCATTAATTAATTCAGCAGAAACTACCATTTACTGTAAACAGTGGTGGTGTTATTTGCCATCCTATGTGAATTTTTACTCAGAACACAATATTCTTGCTGCTTCATGGCTTTAAGTTTTGCAAGAAGCCCAGATCACAAGAATCAGTGTGTCAGAATGAATAATCTTACCCTGGAGAGAGAGGAAAGTGGTTCTGTTTCCATCATGATAAACATCCTCTTTTAGGATTTCTCTTTTTTTATTTCTAAAAAACAGGATCTCATGCAAAGCGCAGTAGTACAAGCCAAGTTCAGATCCAGTGATGTTCTTCACCAGCAGATCATATGTTCCCTTGGAGCTGTTCAAAACCCGAGAGTAATGTGGAAGTGTCGAATCTTTAGTAAAATGAATGAGAGGAGGTTGATGCTGGTGTGAGGGTTTTATCAACCACACTATTTTAAATCTACCCTGCTGAGTGCAGTCGCAGTTGATGGTGGCATCGTCTCCTGGTTTGACTCTCATCTCCACTACTATTCCAGAGATGTTGGAGATCAAAACACCTGCCACACAAAATCAAACCAAGATTAAAGAAAGATTTACATAACCAAGATGTTCTGATGGCTCTAGAGTGTCACAAAGTCCACTATGATATGAAACTGGTGTAAAAGTTTACTTACACATGACGGTGATGAGAACAGCTCTTGATCTCTCCATCTCAGAGACTGGTGCTGGGGGGCTGATGATGGTGAGGGTGTTTGAGGTGGATGTCTGTGTCGAGGTCTGATTGGTCCACGTCAGTGGAACATTTCTATTTTCGATTACGTCTCACAGCATAGCGGTTAATCTTGTTGTTCCGACAGCTCACCAATGAGAGACATGCAAACTGATCACATGCTTCCTGACTGGTCACTTGTGATTAGCTTGACTTTTCCACTCTCACATTTCTTTGACTGTGGGTGTGTTGGTTTCGGCTAACAATCAAGTAAAGCTCAATAAATTAAGCAAGATTAAAACCAGTAACAATAAACAAATTATGAGCACATCTTTTAGTCAGGCTACACATGTTTAGACCTCTAAGTACAAAACCAAAGTCCTGGAGTGCTTAAATTTTCCTTATTTTAACACATCTGGTTCATCATCTAGTTAGAAGAGCTAACTGTCAAACTAGCTAAATCCAATGAGCTATAGTATATACAGTACTGTGGTCACAGACCACCATTTATTTTATTTCCAGTCAAAAATGGATGGACTAGTTTAGGATTACTTGCAACCAACTTCTAAACTTTGGAGGAGTGAAAATGTATCCCTACAGATTTCTTTGAGAAACTGAAAGTGAGTCTCCTGAAAAGAATAGAAGCTGTAATAAAGGCAGTTAGTGGTCACCATAAATACTGAGAACTTTGATTTACTTAGTTTTGAGTTTTCTGTATAATTTTCTGTGAAAGTGGTTTTTATTATTAGCAAAATAATTCAAATTAGCAGATCAGTGACATCAGTAACATTTTAACCTCTTGTTCTCAAGGTGTGAACCTGAATGCTTGAACATTTTAGACTTTAACTGATTGTAGGAGAGTTATTGGTTAAAAGTCAGTCTCAATGTTAAGAACAGTGAACTGTAAGCAGATCTGAGATCAGTTAATACAGGTAGTCAGTGTAGAGTGGTCTGAAATGGCCTGATCTGCAGGGTCTCACCGTGGGTTTCCTGTTTTTGCATGTCTGAACTTTGATGCTGCTGAGCTCTGAGTATCAAGAATGTGCATATATGGTGGAGGGAAGTGAATCTTCACCCTTATTTCTTTATCTGTGGTTACCATCTGCAACCGTGTTTCCATTACAGTTTAAACTGAGCATGTGTGTGTTTGTGAGTGAGTGCAAGTGTAGTAAGGAGGCATTGGTCAGCACACCAACCTGCCCATCATAATATGGTATGTACTGGACAATATATAAATAGTCTTACCAATGATAGAGGCTATTGTTCACAATTCATTCTATTCTAATTGTGATTCAGGGGTAGGCAGTCATAAACAGCTGTCTGAAAAAGGTTAAAAAGCCTTCATAGTGTCTGATCTGTATGTAGATTTGGCCGTCACCAGTCATAGATGTTATCATGATGTGTGTGTCTGTGGTGCAGTAGACAAACTACCTTCTGAGGTACCGTATTAACCCACCAGTTTCATTATTGTCACTGAGATTTTATTAAAAATAACAAAGTTGTCTCAGGTTTAATAGCAGCAGAATGATCACTCACATGTAGATAAAAAGAACATGAGACATTTTTAAACAGATCCCAGATCAGTTTCTCCTCTTGAATCAGGCCTGAAAGTTGAATCTAAACAGCACAGAGCAGATGTGAGATCAGTCAGTAAAGACAGTCAGTGAACAGTGGTCTGATGTGCTCTGAGCTGCAGGGTCTCATTGTGGTTTCCTGTTTTAGAGTGACTGATGTTTGAAGCTCTTAAACTCTCGGGTTGGGGGGGGGGCACTGCACTGTTTATCAGATAAAGTGATCGTATATTTTATGCTTACAGACGTGGGTGTCAGGGTCTTTTACTTTGTGTTAGAGACTACATTGTGTGTCAAGATTTGCCACGTTGCTAATGATATAAACTATAAATATACTGACTTTTATTTGTAAATGATATTTTTGGGTCACTACCAGTTAATACAATTATGATTTGTATTTCAAGAAGTATAAGAGAGCAACAGTAGCTGTATGTTAAAATGAGTGTATATCATAACAGGCAATGGTTCCTCCTTGTTTGTAGCTTTTCACTCTCACTGTCATTCGCACAGCTCATGGATTCATGAGGCTCTTGAGGGGATTTGGAGCTCCATGTTGTTGCTTTCTGCTCATGGATTTATGAGTTTCTGGCTTCTACTGTCTTACATAGTCTACAAATTATTGAAATTAGCATTATTATTATTACCATATTATTGTTTTTTTTGGCAAATGATATTTTACAGTGTATGTGTGTAAATACCAAAACAAAATCATAATTTTAAAAGACAGTAATGATTTTTTTTTCAAGAGAGCCATGAACAGATCTTGCGCTTTGAAAGCTGTATTTCAAAGAATAGTGCACTCTGTTTGTGGCCATCTTTAACCACAGATGTTTCCATGACTGTGTGAGTCTGTTTGTGGTGCAGATAAAGTGCCATTTGAACTAGTTTCACATAAAAGTTTCAATTTCTTCATTAAACTGAACTTTAACCTTAGATTAAACTTGCAAACTTGTTTTAAACTTGTAAATCAAATCCAGAGTCAGTTTATCCACTTTAACCAGGCCTGAAAATCATATCTACACAGTGCAGATCAGATGTGAGATCAGTCAGTAAAGACACTCTGATGTGCTCTGAGCTGTAGGGTCTCACTTTGGGTTTCCTGTTTTAGCGTGTTTCTCTAACTGTCAGTGTGCGGAGAATCACACATCACTGTTTATTTGGTTTCATAAAGACCAACAACACATTCTTATTCCTGCTCAAACAGTCAATGCATTCCTTGTATGTGTGGAAGTTTCTTATGAACACTATTAGAAACACACTGCTAAAACACAACCAGCTGCAGTATTCTCTCCAGTGTAACTAGTTCAGTAACCTGAAGACAGATCAGTAAACATTCAGAGTCTGCTTCTTTGAATGATTTGCTCCTGTAGCCCCTAAATGATCTATTATTTAACAAGTCATGAACAGCCAAACGCTAACAGATCTCCCTCACTCTTACTGTGAGCTGTCGTTGTGACTGTGAAAAGCACAAAAGGTACCTCAGCTCTACGAGTCAGTCTCTGTCCCCAGTGCTGAAACTCCTGCTAGCTTCACTATACATACATGAACCTTTAAGATCTGTGAGTAAAGTTATTGTCATACCGGTGGGCTGTGCAGAACCCTCTTGTAATCTACTACATATGCAATCATCTGACATATCTGAGGAATGTGAAAGAACATTCTACCCATGAGGCGATGCTGGGGGCATTTCTGAGCCCAAAATGCATCACCTTTAACTGATAGAATCCTCTGTTATTGGTGAATGTGATCTTGGGCAAGTGTTGCCTTTCAGCTCCCACTGTAGAGATCAAGGGGAGCTGAACCAGTGTCAGTTTGCTAGGTTAAGAATGTAAAATGTTTTCAGTACAGCAGGTAGAAATCATTCCTGCTGGTGATATGAAGACGTCAGTAATTCAGACAGAACTTCAGGAGTTTCTTATGTGGTCAAGAGGAGCCAGACTTGCTCAATAGCTGTTGGTTGGCTTGAGGGGCTCTCTGTCCTTAATGGTTTAACCCCAAATCCTTTAGGCAAGTTATTGTCTTATTAATTCTAAGGCTTATTGTTCCACAACTGCTATGGATTGTTCAGTAACTACTTCAAAACTGTCAAGGTACAGAATTGTGATAGTAAGAAAATAAACACTCAACTCCAAAAGGTCCTTAGAGTTCAGCAGGTTAACAAAGGCAGCCATCAAAGTACAGTGTCTACATAGTCTGTGGTTTAAGCCCAAAATATAATGGTTTATACTAAAGGTTTTATCATTGTCAGAGTCCATATGTAAACGCTTTAAAGCTCTCACATTAAGCACAAACAAGCTCAGCAATGTTTGAAGTAACTGTTTGAAGCCATCGATACTGAGTAAACAAATACTTACTCTGATTGCTGTGAGTAACAATAATATCAACTGATTGTTATTAAGATAATTAAAGGCCTAAATGTTTTGCCCGCTTTTCCCTGCAGTGTATACTGAAGCTAGCATAGATCATCTCACACATCGTTCAGCATTCATCACTAGGATTCAAATAAACTTTATTGAATTTCAGTAGAATGTGAGAACGTTCTCTCTTAAAGTCATAATCAGCATGTGAGGACAAAAAGTAAATAATAAGCTGTTTGTCTTTGTCTAAAATACAGATATAATACCCTGGAAAGACATGGCTATCGCTCAATATTTACAATAGTCATTTTCTAAAAAGCGAGAACATTAAAAAGCCAGTAATTAAGAGAAAAGACAAAGGAACACACCAAAAACACAACACAGGATGAGATCACTGAGGGAGCCAATAAGGGTTTTCCCTGATACCATAATGATACATATATTGATAATTATTTGAAACAGTAAAGTTACTAAATGCAGTGCAACTAAGTTGAAATGTCATCAAATGAATCAAATTCAGTTCAGGCAGATCTTCAAGAATTAACTTTAGAGAAATTCAAAACAATCTGACTCCCTGATCTCACTGAAACTGAATCTACTCCAACACTGCTGACTGAGGTACCTTCATTCTTTGACCTCTTGATCGTCCAGCGTACTCCTCAGAAGTTCTACATTTTCTGAGTTTTAACCTCAGAATATGTGCAGAAATCAGAACTTTCAGCTGTCCTCTTCTTCAGCCGTTTCTTTCCACCACTCGGGACGTCCAGTGAAGCATAGCAAACATCATCATCTCCAACCTGCAGTTATTTTAAAGACATTTGTGCTTCAGACAACTAATACATACAAGTCTATCACAGAAACAAACTGTGTTGAGTGAACTGTATTTAAATTGCTATACAGTGTAAAATGTGCTGTGTTTCTGTGTTATACCTGATTATGTTTTCTCATTTTCATATTCCCTCGTTGGTCTGCTCTACGATCAGCTGTTATGGTTGGGAAGGACACAACATTATGCTCATGAAATTGTGAAGTGAATGTAGAAAATGTGTTTATTTGCAGACTTGACTGTGACACATTTACAAACCTACCTTTAGTTTTGTGTCGGCAGATGCAGAAAACACAGGTGGAGGAGACGACTGAGGAGAGGAGAACACACGCAGGACACACACTGACCAGCAGCTTCCAGCAGACACTACAGTCTGATACAGGAGGAGTGGAGGTGGTTTGGGTGAGATTGGCACAAGGAACCGTCGTGTCTGAAATAACTGTGAGACAATAGAACTGCATTAATTAATTCAGCAGAAACTACACTTTACTGTAAACAGTGGTGGCGTTATTTGCCATCCTAGGTGAATTTTTATTCTGAACACAATATTCTTGCTGTTTTATGGCTTGAAGTTTTGCACGAAGCCCAGATCACAAGAATCGGTAGGTCAGAATAAGTAATCTTACCCTGGAGAGAGAGGAAAGTGGTTCTGTTTCCATCATGATAAACATCCTCTTTTAGTATTTCTCCATGTTTATTTCTAGAAACCTTTATCTTATGTAGAGTACAGTAGTACAGGCCCAGGTCTGATTCAGTGATGTTCTTCACCAGCAGATCATATGTTCTCTTGGAGTTGTTCCAAACACGAGAGTAACGTGGAAGTGTAGAATCTTTAGTAAAATGAATGAGAGGAGGTTGATGCTCTTGTAAGGGTTTTATCACCCATACTATGTTAAATCCACCCTGCTGAGTGCAGTCGCAGTAGATAGTGACATCGTCTCCTGGTTTGACTCTCATCTCCACTAATATTCCAGAGATGTTGGAGATCAAAACACCTGGAACACAAAATTAAACACCAGATTAAATAAACGCATAACCAAGACGTTCTGATGGCTCTAGAGAGTCACAAAGTCCACTATGAGATGAAACTGAATGGGTGTAAAAGTTTACTTACACATGACGGTGATGAGAACAGCTCTTGATCTCTCCATCTCAGAGACTGAGGTGGAGGGTGAGGGTGTTTGAGGTGGATGTCTGTGTCGAGGTCTGATTGGTCCACGTCAGTGGAACATTTCTATTTTCGATTACGTCTCACAGCATAGCGGTTAATCTTGTTGCTCCGACAGCTCACCAATGAGAGACATGCAAACTGATCACATGCTTCCTGACTGGTCACTTTGATTTAGACGTGTGATTAGCTTGACTTTTCCACTCTCACATTTCTTTGACTGTGGGTGTGCTGGTCAAGCAATGTCCGATAAATTAAACAAGACTAAAACCAGTAACAATGACTAAATAAATTATGAGCACATGTTTAGGCCTTTAAGTGCACAATAGAAGTCCTGGAGTGCTTGAGTTATCCTTATTTTAACACATCTGGTTGGAAGAGGTAACTGTCAAACTAGCTAAATCCAATGATCTATAGCATAAACACCGATCAGGAATAACAGTATGACCACCTCCTTGTTTGTATGCTAATTGTCCATTTTATCAGCCCATCTGCTGCTGCACAGTTTGTGTTGGTCATCCTCTAGTCCTTCATCAGTGGTCACAGGACGCTGCCCACAGGACACTGTTGGCTGAATATTTTTGGTTGGTGGACTATTCTCAGTCCAGCAGTGACACTGAGGTGTTTAAAAATCTGAGTCTGATCCACTCAGACCAGCACAACACACACTAACACACCACCACCACATCAGTGTTACTGTATTGCTGAGAATGATCCACCACCCAAATCGTACCTGCACTGTGAGGGTCCAAGGGGGTCTGTAAATGTAGAACTACAAAGTGCACCTATATAGTAAGTGGAGCTGATAAAATGGACAATGAGTGTAAAAACAAGGAGGTGGTCATAATGTTATGCCTGATCAGTGTATAGTACTGTAGTCAGAGACCACCATTCCAGGCAAATTTAGATGGACAGGTTTAGGATTACTTTCAACCAACTTCTGAGCTTTGGAGGTGTGAAAATGTATCCCTACAGATTTCTTTGAGAAACTGAAAGTGAGTCTCCTGAAAAGAATAGAAGCTGTAATAAAGGCAGTTAGTGGTCACCATAAATACTGAGAACTTTGATTTACTTAGTTTTGAGTTTTCTGTATAATTTTCTGTGAAAGTGGTTTTTATTAATAGCAAAATAATTCAAATTAGCAGATCAGTGACATCAGTAACATTTTTAACCCCTTGTTCTCAAGGTGTGAAACTGAATGCTTGAACATTTTAGACTATAACTGATTGTAGGAGAGTTATTGGTTAAAAGTCAGTCTCAATGTTAAGAACAGTGAACTGTAAGCAGATCTGAGATCAGTTAATACAGGTAGTCAGTGTAGAGTGGTCTGAAATGGCCTGATCTGCAGGGTCTCACTGTGGGTTTCCTGTTTTTGCATGTCTGAACTTTGATGCTGCTGAGCTCTGAGTATCAAGAATGTGCATATATGGTGGAGGGAAGTGAATCTTCACCCTTATTTCTTTATCTGTGGTTACCATCTGCAACCGTGTTTCCATTACAGTCTAAACTGAGCATGTGTGTGTATGTGAGTGAGTGTAAGTGTAGTAAGGAGGCATTGGTCAGCACACCAACCTGCCCATCGTAATAATTATTAATACAGGATAATATATAAACAGTCTCACCAATGGTAGAGGCTATTATTCACAATTCATTCTATTCTAATTGTGATTCAGGGGTAGGCAGTCATAAACAGCTGTCTGAAAAAGGTTAAACAAGCCTTCATAGTGCCTGATCTGTATGTAGAGTTGGCCGTCACCAATCACAGATGTTTCCATGATGTGTGTGTATGTGGTGCAGTAGACAAACTACCTTCTGAGGTACCGTATTAACCCACCAGTTTCATTAGTGTCACTGAAACTTGATTAAAAATATTAATGCTGTCTCAGGTTTAATAGCAGCAGAATGATCACTCACATGCTGCTCACTCACATGTAGATAAAAAGAACATGAGACATTTTTAAACAGATCCCAGGTCAGTTTCTCCTCTTGAATCAGGCCTGAAAGTTGTATCTAAACAGTACAGAGCAGATGTGAGATCAGTCAGTAAAGACAGTCAGTGAACAGTGGTCTGATGTGCTCTGAGCTGCAGGGTCTCATTGTGGTTTCCTGTTTTGAGTGACTGATGTTTGAAGCTCTTAAACTCTCATGGTTTGGGGGGAGTGGGTTGCACTGTTTATCAGATAAAGTGATCACACTCTTTATGCTTACAGAGGTGGGTGTCAGGGTTCTTTACTGTGTTTTAGAGACTACTTAGTGTGTCAAGAGTTGCCATGTGGCTAATGATATAAACTATAAATATACTGACTTTTTATGTTTAAATGTTTTTTTGGGTTATTACCAGTTAATATAAGTTTATGATTTGTTTTTCAAGAAGTACAATAGAGCAACAGTAGCTGAATGTTAAAATGAGTGTGTATCATATGCACAGGCAATGGTTCTTCCATGTTTGTAGCCTTTCACTTTCACTGTCATTCACACAGCTCATGGATTCTTTTTACAGTGGAGGCTTGTGAGGGAATTTGGAGCTCCAAGTTGTTGCTTTTGTTTTTCTGGTCATTGATTTATAAGTTTCCAGCTACTACTGTCCTATATCATCTCCAAATTATTGATGTTACCACGTTTTGTTTTTTTGTTTTTTTTTGTTTTGTTTCTTTTTTTTTGGCAAATGATATTTTACACTGTATGTGTGTAAATGCCAAAACAAATTCATCATTTTAAAAGACAGTAATGATTTTTTTTCAAGAGAGCCAAGAACAGAACTTGCCCTTTAAAAGTTGTATTTCAAAGAATAGAGCACTCTGCTTGTGGCCATCTTTAACCACAAATGTTTCCATGACTGTGTGAGTCTGTTTGTGGTGCAGATAAAGTGCCATTTGAACTAGTTTCACATAACAATTTCAATTTCTTCATTAAACTGAACTTTAACCGTTGATTGAACTTGTATTAAACTTTAACCTCCTCCACTGTTTTAGCATGTCTCTCTAACTCTCATAGAACTGCATTAATTAAGTCAGTAGTAGTAGTTACCACTATTAGTTACCACTATAGTGGTTATACTAGTAGTAGTATAACCACTATTTATTGAAAAAGGGATGGTGGTATTTGCCAAAAGAATCAGTAGGTCAGAATGAATAATCTTACCATGTAGAGAGAGAAAAGTGGTTCTGTTCCCATAATGATAAACATCCTCTTGGACTCTTTCTCCATTTTTATTTCTAGAAACCTTTATCTTATATAGAGCGCAGCAGTACAGGCCCAGCTCTGATTTAGTGACGTTCTTCACCAGCAGATCAAATGTTCCTTTGGAGTTGTTCCAAACATGAGAGTAACGTGGAAGTATAGAGTTTTCAGTAACATTACTGAGAGGTGGTTGAGCCTCATGTGAGGATTTTCTCAACCATGCTATTTTAAATCCACCCTTCAAAGCACAATCACAGTATATTGTGACATTGCCTCCTAGTTTGACTCTCATCTCCACGACTCTTCCAGAGATACTGGAGATCAAAACGCCTGGAACACAAAATCACACCAAGATTAAAGAAAGATTTACATAATCAAGATGTTCTGATGGCTCTAGTTTGTCACATAATACACTATGAGATGAAACTGAACAGGTGTCAAAGTGTACTTACAGATGAGAGTGATGAGAGTGACTCTTGATCTCTCCATTTTAGAGACTGGTGCTGGGGGGCTGACGATGGTGAGGGTCTTTGAAGCGGATGTCTGTGCTGAGATCTGATTAGTCCACGTCAATGGAACGTTTCTATTTTCGATTACGTTTCAGCATAGTGGTTAGTCTTGTTTTTCCGACAGCTCACCAATGAGCGACGTGCAAACTGATCACATGCTTCCTGACCGATCACTTTGATTTAGATGTGTAATTAACCTCATTTTTCCACACTCATATTTCTTTGACTGTGGGTTGTAGGTTTTGGCGAACAATCAAGTCTAATAAACAATATCAAAAACAGACACGCTGTCTCTTAAATCATCTTTTAATCAGACAAGGCCTCGGAGCGCACATTAGCAGTACTGAGCTGCAGGGTCTCATTGTGTTTTCCTGTTTTTGTATATATGAACTTCAATGGTGTCAAGCTTCCAGGCTTGATGTTGTGTGTATCTGATGTTAACAAACAACCACTTTCCCTTTACAGTCTAAACTGGGCATGTGTTTTTACAGTTTGTAGGCATGTTTGGCTTTCCTAATGCCCTTCTTCAGGACTGCCCTGGCTGAGCTGTAAGCCTCAGTATCACCAGATCTGAAAGCAGTGTCGTATGCCTTCAGCAGTAGCCAAACCTCAGCATTCATCCAAGGTTTCTGATTAGGAAAGATTTTTTTTAGCCACTTCACAGAGATGACATTGTCAATACATGTGTTGATATAACTCATTACAGCTGAGGTGTATGTGTCCAAGTCTGTGTGAGAGTCTACAGTGGCTTCAGAGCAGAACATACTCCAATCAGTGTTCTGAAACTGATGCTGTTGAGAGGAGACAGCTTACTCTCGCCACACTTTAACAGTCTTTGTAGATGTTTCACTCATTTGATGAGTGGCACATACTTGGGGAGCAGAAACAATGAGAAGTGATCCAGTTGACCCAGGTGGGGGGGGGCAGCCTTGTTTGTGTCTGCAATGTTTGTGTAGACATGATCTAGAGTTTTGTCTCCTCTGTTCAGGCAGGAGACATTCTGGTGTAATTTTGGCAGCACAGATCACAAATTAGAATGATTGAAGTAGCCTGCAACAATAAGGAGGAACGTAGGCTGTGATAAAAATGACAGCTGTGTGCTCTCTTGGTAAATAGAAAGGATGAAACTTACTAGATACTAGATACTAGTTAGCAGAGCACTGACTTTCAGTTACAGTGGAGTCCATACACCATGACTGTATTTAAGTGCTAGTATAGGGACTGTTACCGATACTTTATTTAAGTGCCAGTATAGGGGCCATTACTTATACTGTATTTAAGTGCTAGTATAGGGACCGGTACCTATACTGTATTTTAGTCCTAGTATAGGGACTGATACTGCTACTGTATTTAAGTGTTAGTACAGCAGGGAATGATACCAAAACTGTATTTAAGGGCCAGTGTAGGGGCCTATAATTAAAATGGAGAAACTGTGTCTGTGCTGGTGTGCTGTGTGCTTGTGTAACAACCTGCACGATTACCCATGTTCTTAGGTGATTTGCATATCATATATGCCTTTATATGCCTTTAAACAATAACATTTGACAATTAAATATTGAAGAAAAACAGTATTCACTTTTATAATTAATATAAATGAATAATAAAAAATAAATAACATTATAATTGGGATGAAATTAAACCTAAAATCAACAAATAAGCAGACTTAATTTTGTTACAAAATTGTAATGCTTTTATCAATGAATAAATGGTAAAGCAGATCTTGATTACAGCTGCATGTTTGTGTGTGTTTAGTCTGATTTGAGAGCAGATTTCAGAGATGTGTAATAGACTTCAGTGTGTAAACAGGACTCTCCATTCATGCTCCTCTCACACTGATGCTCCTCAGAACAGCCCACCTGATCAGAGAGAGAAAGAATTTATCAATAACTACAGCAAACAATAACTGTATCTATCAGTAATGACAACTATCAGTAAGTACAGCTATCAATAACTGCAACTATCAATATCTACAGAATCAGTTGAAGGTGTGTCTATGTGTAATGAGGATGTTTCTACCTGAAGCACATTTTCAGTGAGTGGTTCTCTTCTCTCATTAGAACCTGAGGAGATAAACCAAAGAGAACCTTCAGCATCAATTCATCCAGTTTCGAAATACGCACAGTAGTATTTGTCTAAAAACTATCATTCACTCTACTCAGCGCCCCCTCTGGTGCAGAGGGAAAATGCAGCAGCTTGAACAGAGCAGTTAGAATGGTTACACCAAAGAACATTCACATATGAAGATCTTTCTAATGTTCAGAACTCAGACAAAGGAAAAATCAACAGTTAGTGTTGGTTAACATGTGAGGGAGTACCTTTAGTTTTGCTGCAGTAGTAAGCACAGGTTAAGGTCAAGCATGACGAGAGGAGAATACACACAGGACACACACTGACCAGCAGCTTCCAGCAGACACTACAGTCTGATACAGGAGGGATGGGAGGTGTCTGGGGGAGATCAGGACAGGGGCCTGAAATAAATGAGAAAGTGGAACTGCATTAATGAATCCCTTAAACTGGGGGAAATGCAGGTTCAGGCTTCCACTCCTCACAATTATA
This sequence comes from Colossoma macropomum, assembly GCF_904425465.1. Lineage (NCBI taxonomy): Eukaryota > Metazoa > Chordata > Actinopteri > Characiformes > Serrasalmidae > Colossoma > Colossoma macropomum. Next base: position 2,719,100 of record NW_023494796.1, on the reverse strand, counting down.
ACTTTATGTTTTTCCTTTGCATTTCTTTAAAGGTTAGTGAAGAATAAGGCTTAGGAAGTAATAAGCCTGGGAGTTTATGGCATTAAGGTAGAACAGAGCAATATAATCACAAAGTTTCATTCCAAATGCTCTATATCTGTTTGCAACAAGTTTTTGAAAAGAATAACAGTTGATGTATAATGGAAAACACTTTCCTTTTCTAATGACGGTGACATTAACCATAATATAGCACTGATTTTTTTTTGTATATGGGACTCGCTACTATGTACACCATGAAAGAAAATAGTCTACAATGCGATTTTTAATGAAGCCCTTCGATTTGAAAAAAAGTGTACATAAAACTCAAAAGAACTATTTGGTAACACTTTACTTGAACCCTGCCACAAACCTTGACATAAACATGTTATGACGGCTATTATATGCATGTCCAGTAATATAACCATTACTGTTAACTGTTATCACTTACGCTATAATGTTTGATGTCATGACTGCAAACTACAGTACAGAGCAAATGTTAGCATGTGACATAAGCTGTGATAACATCAAACATTTTGGCATCTGTCATGACAATTATCAGTCTTGACAACTCATGACAGCATATGACATCTGTCACAACATGTTTATTACGTTAATTCAGTAATGCTTACATTTCCATTGAATTAAATACAGTTCAGTTAGTGGGTACAGTTAGTATACAATGACTTTGTTACCTCAACATAAAATGCAATTGTTGATGGAACAAAATTTACACATTTGGTTTTCATTTGGATCAAAATAAACAGGTTGCATTCATTAAAATATGCTTTCAGACATTTTTGTCCATGACCTATTTACTTAAAGCTAATACAGTTATTTTGTTTGTCAAAATAATTGCACTTCACAAGTTCAACAAAACTGTCAGAGAATATAAAAAGTTAAGCAAAACATTCTTTGGCTGTAACCTGAACATTTATTAACCATCACAGAGAAAGAGTTGTAATCTTACCGAAGAGAGAGAGTCGGGTGGTCCTGTTTCCATAATGGTAAATATTCTCATTGAGTATAATTCCTTTTCCTCCAGTTATCTTTTTGTCATGTATGGCACAATAGTAAAGGCCCAGATCTGATTCAGTGACGTTCCTTACCAGCAGATCATGAGTTCTGTTGGAGGGATTCCACACCAATGTGTAGCGTGGAAGAGTCCCAAGCAAGAAATCCTCAGTCGAGATACTTAGAGGAGGTTGATGCTCACATGAAGAGTTTCTAAACCAAACTATATTATATCCACTCTCCCAAACACAGTCGCAATAGAGAGTGACATCGTCTCCTGGTCTGACTCTCAGCTCCACTTCTGCTTCAGAGATCCTGGAGAACAAAACGTCTGACATACAACAAAATACACTTTAAACTAAACAAAGCAAAGAAGATCTTACATTACATAAATGTGCTGATAGCAGCAAAGTAAGAAAATTACGTTATAGGTTAAATATACGTTATAGGATAAAAATGTAAAAGTTTACTTACAGACTAGAGCGATGAGAGTGACTCTTGATCTCTCCATCTCAGAGACTGATGCTGGGGGGCTGATGATGGTAAGGGTCTTAAAGGCGGATGTCTGTGTTGAGATCTGATTGGTCCACGTCAGTGGAACATTTCTATTTTTGATTTTGTTTCACCGCAAAGGTGACCAGGCATGTCACTAGTGTGAGCTGTGGAAAAAGATTTCTGAGTGGTCTTTCCAGTCTTATCTGCCCTTTCTCTGACCTTTTTTTCACATTTTGGATGCAGTGGGTGTGTTGGATTTTCATAACTGTCAAATAATGACCAATGCATGTAAGATTACATGTATAAGCAACGAGAATTGCAGGCAGAAATTTAAATCAGAATACAGATTTTCAGCTTTAAACCACAGGTGCTTCTTGGGTTCTACAGTATAGCAGCATTTTAAGCCCTTATTAAGCCTTATCAAGCCAGCAGCTGCTCATTACCGCTTTAGTAAGCAGCAACTAGGCTAAATTTTCCACACTACTTTATTTGTATATTATATATCCTAATCTTGTGCATAGTGTCCATTGTAATGGCCTTATTAAGCCTAGTAAAGCCAATAGAATTCATGCTTGCTATGAGTTTCCTGTTTGTGCGCGCTTGACACTTGAGCTTTCACCCTTGATGCTGTGCGTGGGTGGGCAGTAGTGAATCTTCAAATGTGGTGTTACATGAAAACAACCATGTTTCCATTACAGTACAAACTTGAATATGCAGTTGCAAGGGCAGTCACTTGGTCACTTGGCAAGCAAAGTGTTGAAGAGAGTCCATTTGTTGTGAACTTGTTTCATGGCACCTACAAAGTTATGTCATTAAGTGCTTTAAAATTAGTATTATTGCCTGATCCTCCACTTGCATGAAGGAATGCTGAAAGGTCCATGCTAACTATGAACTAGTCAGCAAGAAAAAACAGGAGCTAGTGTCATCTACATCTAGTGTCTAGTGTTGTTTCAGTGCAGGGAGATGATCTATGTGTGGTGAGAATGGACGAGAGGATGTTGGATTCCATTTCCTGTTTGTGCACGAGTGGGTATGTGCATTGTGGCTTCTGCTCAGAAGAGCTTCTGCTTTTCTCTGCATTCATGCAGTGACCGCTGCTAACCACAGATGTTTCCATGACTGTGCGTGGTGCAGAAGACAAAGTGCCATTTGAGGTACAGTTTAACACACCAATCTCATGAACTTCATAATTTTTGCTGAACTGATCTTGACATTTTAAACAACTTTAAAGATACTAAATGCTTCTTTGGGCCACTAAAGGCTAGTCTAGAGTTTCAACAAGTGTATTGCTGTGGTATGATTAGGATTAGGACTAGTGGCTCCCTCAGAAATTTAAACAGAAGCTGGTAACTGACTGGATCAGGTGCCACTCTTGGATAGAGTTCACTGTTAGAAAAAAAAGAATAAAGATTAGGTACATTTTTGTTCACCAAGGTATGAACAATGTAAATGTACCCTCAAAGATACAACGGTGGTCATCCAGGACGTCCTTCATGGACAAATGGTCCACCAAGAAGCCTTGCTGGGTCTGCTTGTAGAGTATGAAAAGTACTAGAAGCAGATGGAGGAGAACCAGCTCTAGATCAGTCAGGAACCTGCTGCTGGAGCAGCACTCACCAGCGTGCCTTTTCTCACATCCACCTTCACCCTCCTATCCCTATTCCAAGAAGGCCTGCAGCTTTCCCTCTGTTTCTTGCTTCTTGATCTCTTTGCCCTCCTGTCTCAGATCCTTGATGGAGAGGGGACCTACCACCATTACTAAGGTCATATGCTTCCATTCCCGTCCCTAGGAAACAAGGAGCCTTTCCAGCCCCTCGGCTGCAGTGGGCTCCCCTTCCCAAGCACCTGCCCCTGTTCGCAACAACCACACAGTGCAGTTACTCAAGAATGGCGCAACATTCCTGCATCCAGCATTATGTAGAATCAATGCCCAGGCAATCATGCTGGTCTAAAGGGCCAAACAATCAATCAATAAAAGTATTTGTGCATTAGTCAGACAGAGACATTAAGGAAGAGAGAGGAGGAGTACAACTGGATCTGTATCCAGAGAACTGTGGCCAATCCAAAGTCCAGATGAGGTAAAGCTACACACTCAGACTAGTGACTTGCATACATTGAGGTGGAACTGCAGACACTAAGATAATCAATCAATATTATATTGAAGTCATTTTACATGAATAGAGCATCAGGAGTCAGTGAGTGCTGTCTGTCTGTTTGTACTGTCCATGGTGCTGAAACTCTTGCTCATCTAATGCTCACCCAGGCTTACTTATTCTAGTCCCTTTCACACTCATTATCATGGTGAGTGTGCTGTGAAATTTACCATGATAGTATGTGAGGTCTTCAGCATCAATGGCCAAAACTCCCTTCTTTCTAAATCATGATTAAAATACACTCCTGTGACATATTTTTATTTGGAAAACTAAACAAATGAACTCAAAACAAAAGTATCACAAAAATATCCCACATTTCTGGCAGGTGTTGTTTGGGCAACAAGGGTGAGGAGGATGAAGTGTTTGTGAAATTTTTGATGTGTTTTGAGAGCAAATCTTAAGATGAGGTAATGAAAGAATGAAAGATTGACTGACAAACTAAATCAAAAGTTGTGTTGTCATCCAGAACATGCATCTTTTTGAGCCCATGGATGCTGCACGAGCGGCTTATTTACTAAAAGCAGTTATCAGTTCAGCCATAATGAAGAGTCTTGATGGCATTTAAATCCACACCAAACCATCTGTCAACTGATTCCAATGTTTATAAGAGGTACTATATAATGGGGAAACACCACAAGGGACTTTGTTTAGATGTTATACCAGAAAAAAAGATAAACTCCAATAGATGTAAACTCTTAGAGCCAGTTTCCCAGAGAGAGATTAGGCCTAGTCCGGGACTACACAGGATCTTAAATAAAGATTTCACATTGAAAGGAAATATAGTCCATTAATAGACTATAATTAATAAAAACATCCTGTCTAGGAAATGATTCTATTTAATCAGCTTTTAGTCTTTCTTCTATTATATGTATGCAACTTTAAGCTTAACATCATTTATTTCAACTGTTAAATATCAAACCACTGTTGTTTCAGATGACGGTTTGCGCTTACCTCTATCTTCTGGCATCAGAAGTAGAAGTCTTTAACAACACAAGGTAAAGTGTGTTTGTCCAAACAGTTACCTTTTATTGATGAAATGCAGCATATATGCATAATAGGATATATATTTCTGATATTTTACAGTGCAGTAAATCTATTACAGTTAACAATTCAGTTCATAACTATGGTGCTAGAACTCTTCAGTATTCAGAACGATCAGATCCTCTTCAGCAGTGCTAAATTTTATTAGTTCTAACCTCAGAATATGTACAGAAATCTGAGCTCTCAACCCTCTTCTTCATCCGTTTCTGTCCTCTGCTTGGGAGATCCAACGAAGCATAGCACACATCATCTTTTCCAACCTAAAGCCAAATAAAAAGCATTTGATTTTCAGAGTACCATGCCTTTTTTTAAGAATAAAGATTTAAGTGTATAACTTCTTGTTGTTCTTTATAATTAGTGTTTTTACTGTCTTTTCAAAGAAACACAGCATATAGCTAAGCAGTCAAGATTGGTTGACACCACAGGGATTATCATAATGTATCTGCATACTGCATGCTGGGTATTGTAGTGAGAGATTATTGTATAACAGAATATTACAAAATAAATAACACATTAAGCTGTTTTAGGCTGGAATGCCTCTTCACAGCTCAGAAAAAGAGTGATCAGAGAAATAAGAGGTAACACTGCTGCTTCACCAAGACCAGACTAGACATATCATATGTGCAAGAGTACAGGCAGCTCCTGCATAGGACTATACACTCATACAGAAGCTCATCAATAAAACATTAGTGCATCAGGGATGATGGCCCACCAGCAGTGTGTGCACGTCACAATACCTTGTCATTTTTTCTACTTGTTGTTTTCTTCCGCTCTCCCATATCATCTTTTTTCTCCACTGTCACTGAAATAGATCAGAGATCATCCATATGTAAATACTATAAATAATGCTCAAGTCTATATATTCCAGAAAGAACAGTGTCACGGACCATGGACCCTGACAGAGCAGGTACTATTTGGGTGGTGGATCATTCTCAGCACTGCAGTAACACTGATGTGGTGGTGGTGTGTTAGTGTGTGTTGTGCTGGTCTGAGTGGATCAGACACAGCAGTGCTGCTGGAGTTTTTAAACACCTCAGTGTCACTGCTGGACTGAGAATAGTCCACCAACCAAAAATATCCAGCCAACAGCGTCCTGTGGGCAGCGTCCTGTGACCACTGATGATGGACTAGAGGATGACCAACACAAACTGTGCAGCAGCAGATGAGCTATCGTCTCTGACTTTACATCTACAAGGTGGACTGACAAGGAAGGAGTGTCTAATAGAGTGGACAGAGAGTGTTTAAAAACTCCAGCAGCACTGCTGTGTCTGATCCACTCGTACCAGCACAACACACACTAACACACCACCACCACGTCAGTGTTACTGAAGTGCTGAGAATGATCCACCACCCAAATAGTACCTGCTCTGTGAGGGTCCATGGGGGTCCTGACCACTGAAGAACAGGGCAAAAGGGGGCTAACAAAGTATGCAGAGAAACAGATGGACTACAGTCTGTAATTGTAACTACAAAGTGCACCTATATAGTAAGTGGAGCTGACAAAATGGACATTGTGTATATATATATATATATATATATATATATATATATATATATATATATATATATATATATATATATATATTCCCACAGAAATAATATTTTTAAGTTAAGTATTGACTCAATTCATCAAGTCTTGTCTCCAGGCTTTTTATTTTAAAGCACTGCTTTAAATAATTTAGCTATGAAAAGGTTCAAATATGTACCTTCCCTAGGAAAACATATTAAAAGTACACAACCACTGCTGTACCTTTGATGGCATATTTACGTGGTTTTATTTTCATGAACGAAAAGTATATCTGCACAGAACCATGAAGACATTTCCGTGTCAGATCCACTCAAAGCATCGCAACACACACTAACACACCACCACCACGTCAGTGTCACTGACGTGCTGAGAATGATCCACCACCCAAATAATAACTGTGCTGTGGTGGTCCTGTGGGGGTCCTGACCATTGAAGAACAGGGTAACAAAGTATGCTGAGAAACAGATGGACTACAGTCTGAAATTTAGAACTACAAAGTGCTCCAATATGGTAAGTAGAGCTGATAAAATGGCCACTAGAAGGTGGTTTTAAAGTTATGTCTGGTAAGTGGATGTGGTGTGTGCATTCATGGCTAGCAGAGGAGTTTATGATTTGGCCACTCATCTCCATGCATGAAAATTTTAATAAAAAAAAAAAAATACCTTCAACCTATATTTGAGTTTCTTCCACACAAGTTTATCAGTTGCCCCATAAACTGAACAGCACATTACAGCAGTTACTGCACTTGTACCAACTGTTAAGGCTACAAAGTCGGCGATAACCAAATATCTATTAATTATAACATGATGGGATAAACTAGTTCACTGAAACACAAAACACCAATATGTACAACGTATTCAAACATATATATGAAAAATTTCTGCGGTAAATTTAAAGCTGTTCTTCACAGTGTACATTTAAAAAAAGATGGTCTTTTAAGGGTTCTTTGGTGAAGAAAATGGTTCTATAAAGAATTATGAACATTCAAAGAACCCTATGCATGTTTACGATTTCTTTGTATCGTGATTGATTGAGAATGTGCTGTATATGGTTCTAAATAGAACCTTTTTGAAAAGGGTTCTATATAACAACAAAAGGGTTCTTGTATTGTTACGATGTCAATCTTGTCATAATAGAAGGATTTTGGTGCTATATAGAACCCTTTTCAAAAAGGTTCTATATAGAATCATCTGCAACACATTCTTCGTCAATCTGAATCATCATGCAAAGAAAACTTTAACCATGCAAAGGGTTCTTTGAATGTTGATGGCTTTTTATGGAACCGTTTTCTTTACAAAAGAACCCTTGAACAAGCATCTTTGTAGTGTGTAGAAAACTGTGGAATATAATAGAAAAAGATGTTTAAAAATATTAGGAGGGAGAGAGAGAGAGAGAGAGAGAGAGAGAGAGAGAGAAAGAGAGAGAGAGAGAGAGTACCTTTATTTATGTATTTGTAGATGCAGTACACACAACTGAAGGAGAAGAGAACACACACAGGACACACACTGACCAGCAGCTTCCAGCAGACACTACAGTCTGATACAGGAGGGGTGGTGGTGGGGGTGGGGGTGGTCTTGAGTGTCATGTCTACAGTAAGAGAAAAATAGCAGAACTAAGAAATGGTGATGGTGCAGATTAGGACTGTGAAACTATTAAAATAATGAATTGTGGTTGATCTCATTTTTGTGTTTAGTTAATTGTGATTAATTGCATTTGTCTTATTTGCTCCCTTGACTTCTCAAGCTCATGAAATCTTGTTAAAGTGGAGGATCTGGAGGGGAACTGAAGCTCCACCAAGCTGCTGCCTTTGTTAGTTTGCTGCTGGTTGATTTATCCATAGATGTTCTGTGAGTTCCGTCCAGCATGGTGTGCTGCAGGTATCGCTTTAAAAGCCATTTAACAGCTGTTTGAATGAAAAGGCCTATAATCACAGATTCTGTCTATTCTATTATGAAAAATGCATCAGTGGTTTTGTGCCATTAATAATGTATTGCTAACACATTGTCAGCACATTAACTCTGACAGCCCTCGAGCAGATAGATCTCAAACATCTCATAAACCATTCATCCATTAAAAAAGTCTACGCATTGACAGACCTGTGCTTACACATTTTGAATAACTAAGAGACTCAGTAGATCAGAGTGAGAGATCTTACCAAGGAAACAGAGTCGAGTGGTCCTGGTTCCAAAATGACAAACTTCTTCCCAAGAACAAGCCTGAGTTTTATCTTTAGCAGAACTCTTCTTTTGTAGAGCGCAGTAGTACAAGCCGAGGTCTGACTCACTGACGTTCTTCACCAGCAGATCACTGGTTTGGTTGAAGACGTTCAACACAATTGAGTAACATGGATTGGCATGTTGCTTCAAAACCATGTGCTCATGTGAGGAGTTTTTAAACCAAACTGTAATAAATCCATGCTTCCAAACACAGTCGCTGTAGAGAGTGACATCGTCACCTGGTCTGACTCTTATCTCCACTTCTTCTGCAGAGAGCCTGGAGAACAAAACACCTGCAATCCACCAAACTTTACATTTAAAAACCTCACATATCTTTAAAAATGTTCTAGATCTCCTTAACCAGAACTTAACAGAACTTAAACAGCTCTGATGGTAACTAGATGTTGAAAGATCCACCGTACAAAAGTAATCAGAGAGTAAAGTTAACTTACACATGAGAGTGATGAGAGTGACTCTTGATCTCTCCATCTCAGAGACTGGTGCTGGGTGGCAGATGGCGGTGAAGGTCTTTGAAGCAGATTTCTGTGCTAAGATCTGATTGGTCCACGTCAGTGGAACACTTCTATTTTTGATTACGTCTCACGGTGTAGCAGTTATTCTTAATGCTCAGACAACTCACCAATGAGAGACGTGGAAAATAATTTCACACTTTCTGATTGGTCGCTTCTTAGGAGGGTGGTCTTTGACTTCACTTGGCAGATGTGTAGACAGAGATGTGTAGATAGATAAAGGTGGCTGTATAGGTTTGACTGAAAGGCCAATGTGTGTCCAATAAAGTAAACATGATTAATACACAAGCAATGACTTTTACTAAGCTGTAAGTAGTTTTAATCAGAGTATTTGTGTTTAACTCTAAAGTATAACTGGCACCACAGTTCATTGTCCACCTTAATCTAACAGAGGTAGCTCAACTCGCTAAAGCAGGGAGGTCACTAAAAACATCAGGTAACACTACTGAGCCTGCAGGTCTAGTCTTCTACTTCAACTGCTTTGAATTACACATACCTAGCACCTGTTACTTCAACATATGTAACCAAGTGTTTAAGACTGAAATACTTTTAAACGCAAAGTAATTTAGGACAATTTTAGGGATAATGATTTGGGGATGTTTTTCAGGGGTTGGCCTAGAACTCTTAGTTCCAGTGTAGGGGAATCTTAATGCTTCAGCAGCCAAGACATTCTGGACAACTGTATGCTTCCAACTTTGTGGGAACAGTTTGGGGAAGGACCTTTTCTGTTCCAGCATGACTGAGCCCCAGTGCACAAAGCAAGGCCCATAAAGGCATGACTGGGTGAGTTTGGTGTGGAAGAAGTAGACAGGCCCACACAGAGCCCTGACCCCAACCCCACTGAACACGTTTGGGATGAACGAAAATGGAGACTGTGAGCCAGGCCCTCTCGTCCACCATCAGTAAAAATTCCCACAGACACACTCAAAAATCTTATAGAAATCATCCCAGAAGATGGGAAGCTGTTATAGCTGCAAAGTGGGGACCAATTTGGATTTATGGATTTAGAATGGGAGGTCATAAAAGCTCCTGTGGGTGTAATGTGTAGGTGTCCCAATACTTTTGTCCATATACTGTATTTCCCACCAAGACATTTTAAGAGGTTTTCCTCTGAAACTTGTAAAACAGTAATACTCATTATGAGTGACTATTGCGACTTATCATGGCACATTTTGTGCTGTGTCATTTCAAATGTGTATCCTGTGTTATTCTACCCTGCCTCGTGTCAATATTGTACTGGTAAACATTTTTTCAGCTCATGTTTCAAGCCCATGTGAAACTTGTCACTTCTAGCTACTCAAATAAAAGCAAATCCTGCAGATTATGCAATCATCCACACCTTCAATATGTCTGCCAAGTTTTGGAGCGATCCTCCCTCAAATACATGCATGTGAGTGATATGGCCCATTAACTGCACCTTTAGGCTCAATCAGCAGTTAACATGTCAGAATATAACTGGTTTGTGCCGAAAACTTGGCAGACATATTGGAAGTATGGGTGATTACATACTCTGTAGGATTTACTATCATTTGAGTAGCCAGAAGTGGCCAGTTCTGCATAGACTTTGCAAAGGCCAAAAGACTTCCAACAAAGAAATCATGGTTAATACACAAGCAATGACTTTTATTAAACTGTGAGCAGAACTTCTAATCAGACTATTCATGTTAACATGCTTAAACATGTCTGGTTTGTGCCTGAAACTAGTACAAAAAGCTTAGTTTAATGGGGACCCACCATGCACTTGCCAAAGTTGACTCTGCTAGTTTCCTGTTTTTGCACCTTTGATGTTCGTGAGCTTTCAGGCCAGAGGTTGTATGTACATGTGAGAGTGGTCAGAAGGATGAACCTTCACACAGTTTCATTTGTGATGTTACAGTCAACAACTGCATTAAAGCCATTAAAGTCTAAACTGAGTGTGTGTGTTTGTGAGTGGGTGCTTGTGAAGTTGGGTGCACTGGTCAGCATAGGGACCTACTTGTTGTCACTTTCAGGATATATTCTATATATCTATTCAGACTTGAAGGAACAATTCTGAGACAGTGAACTTTATTTCAGCTGTTAACCAAATAGCCTAATCAACAGATAGACAGGTGAGTAAAGACTGTGTCTATTTGTCATAGATCTGTTTAGTGCTTGTGTGGCATCTACAAATTTCAAACCTTTTTCAAAGGTGTCCTCTATTCAAATGAAGAATAACTAAATGATCCAAACTGAACTGATTGACACTAAAAAGGAGGGCAGGTCATCTGGGCAGAACTGTGTGTTGAAATGAGCAGGAAGATGTGTTTTGTGTTGTGGCTGAAAGGAGCTCCGGTTTGTCTCTGCATATTTATGAGGTGGTCATGTCTAACCACAGAAGTTTCCATGACTGTGTGTGTTGCAGAAGGTAAACTTCCATTTGAGCTGTGGTAAAATACTCCAGTCTTAAATTCTTTATCGTTTCACTAAAATTAGACTAAATCAGACTGCATCAGATCCAAGGTCAGGTCAGTTCCTGCAGTTCTACACAATTCAGTATATATGTGAGGTCAGTCAATACAGAGACAGTCAGTGAACAGTGGTCTGATATGATTTGAGCTGCAGGGTCTCATTGTGGGTTTCCTGTTTCAGCGTTGTTTTCAAACTCTCAATGTGGGGGAGGACAATCACACATCATTGCTCATGGTAGCTGAGAAAAGTGTTGCCACTTACTTTATCCCCCCAAGTGTTAACAGTTCAACTGATTGGCTTCTTATACACACATTTACTCTAGAAATGAGCAGCCGAAATAAACCCCATTCTGGAAATTTGACCATCTCTCTGAACTGCCTTGAAAACGATGGCAAGGTATATCCTTTCTAAGAAATCACTCTCCACAGTTCTATGACGGATATATATCTGTACATGCAGGTCTGGTGTAGATGAGGTAGTTATTTACCTGAAATCAACATTATCTACTTCAGCCAGAACCCCTTTCATAGTGATGCTATGTGATGGCCACCACACAAAATGTCAGCCATTACCCACAATTTCAAACTTAAAACCACTAAGCCAAAGGGGCAGACAACACTGACATTTGGGACAGTCCAGGTTAGTGGTTGGACTTGCAGCTGCTGGGCTGGCAGCTGGTTTAGGGACAGTGTTGTACTGGCTCCATGCTGGGTCTATGCAGGATTTGGCAAAGGTGTGGTAGGCCAGTCCCAGCTTCACCATGTTCACTGCCTGGTAGCAGGTAGCTGTAGTGTCAAATAGTTGCTGATCTTCAGCGACAGGACTTTTGTATGGCTTGGACAGAAGACCCACACCTGGTCACCATGAGCAAAGTCCTGATCACAGCAGGGGTCATCACTTCTCTTACAAAACTCTACCTTTGTTTAGTTTGAAAATGTATCTGCTTGTATTAAGCACTCTCACAGTCCATCTTATGTTCTAGCAAGCTTTCAAACAGCAAGTAAACCTGCAGCTTCTGGTTCTGACCAAACACCAGCAAGCAGCAAGAGAACACTGTGTGGGCTTTGGTGTGCCCACAAGACCAGGGCAAATGGTGGGGATAATCACACTGTCAAAAGCTCGGAGAAAGGCAGTCTTTGGCTTTGGTCACCCAGCAGGTAAAAGTGGCCCAAATCCAATATTTTCCTCCGTATGTGACACAGATGTGTGTCTGTGTGTCAGTGTGAACAGAAAAAACGCATTGAATCTGACATTGTCAATTCCTATTTGAGACACTTTGAGGGTAATTGACTGCCTAACCCAGCTGGTTTCAGTGGTCAGCTAAATACCAAGCCCAAATTAGCTACATGAGATGTTTTAAAGCAAATAAAATTGTAATTTTAGCATAGTAGGTCATTGCTATCACTAACATTTATAGTTCCCCCTTCTAGCTTAGTGAAATTGATGCAGATTATTACCAACAGTTGCAAACTTCAGGCCAGTTTTAGCACATCTGAAGTCAGTGGCCTGAAGTGCACTTGCTGCAAGTTTCCTGTTTGTGCACGCTTGATGCTCGTGAGCTTTCACTCATGAGGCTGTATGTGGGTGGACATCAGTGAATCATCAGACATTGCTGTTTGTGGTGGTACAAAAATACAACCATGTTTCCTTTACAGTATAAACTTAAATAATTGCATGTGCAGTTGCAAGGGTGCATTATGCAGCACAATAAGGCAGACCTTTTTTGTCTGCACAATGCAGTCATTTCCACAAGGTGCAATATTCCTGCATCTAGCACTGTGTAGAATCTGTGCCCAAGCAAATTCATGCTGGTCTAATAGGACAAATAAGGTACTAACTGCATCTGTATGAAGAGAAGTGTGGTCCATATGAGGTAAAACTACACATTCCTTTGGACTTGCATACTTCTTTTTTGAGGTGACACTAATTGATTTTACAGTCATTTTACGTTAATAGAGAATCAAGGCTCAGTGAGTGCTGGCTGCCTGTTTTTTGCTGTCCTTGGTCCTGAAGCTCTTGCTCATCTAATCCTCACACAGGCTTACTTACTGTAGCCCAGTGTTTCTTAACCCTGATTCTGGAGGCCCACAGTCAAAACCTGGGACATTATTAGGATACCAATAATGTTCAGGTTCATGCCTTCACATGCCCTTAACCTCTTAAATGGGCAGGGCCCACCAGCATGCCCAAAGTTTTATTACACACTTCTTAAACCTAAGAATCGCTCAGCTAGTTTGCATTAAAATCCCTGTAGTTACTGAATAATGATCCTCAGTATGTACTAAGCCTCAGATTTTAGGGGGTTAAATGGTATTTCACTGGGATGCATGTGTTAATACTTGTCATGAAAGTGCCATTAAACAGACTGTGACATCTACAGCATGAATGGACAGCAGCTCCTTCATCTCTGAATCATGTACAAAATACACTCCTGCAAAAACTGGAAACTCTATGGTAAAAAAGTGAATCTGATGTATTCCAGATAACCTCCCTGTCTAACACGATGTCTTTATGAGAATTTATAATCTGAGTCTTTTCTTTTATGTATAGTAGTTTTTAAATAGGAAATTGAGTGTAAGTAAATAAAACACATAGTCTTTGTGGGGGCTTTTTGCATCCAATCCACAGTTGGGTGGCATTTTAACTCAGGTCCCCATGAAATTTGTTGTGTTCTGAGAGCAAATCATAACACAAAAAACACAAATGATTGGGAATGTTATACTGAGAAACCACATTTTGGCAGTTGTCCAAATGTTGTTGTCTAGAACCTGTGTATATCTTTGAGCCCATGGATCCTGCATGAATGGTTCCAGTGAGGGATTAAGCCTAGTCCTGGACTTTAAAACAGCTTTCTTGAGTCATTGAGTCCAGTTGTTAAAACAAACCATGGTTTATAATGATATTTAGTGTGCACTTAACTCTGTCTAGTGTGAGAAGTGTAAGTCCTCATCAGATACAAGCAACAAAGCAAGGCAAAGTGGGTTGTTACCATTTATTGATAAAACGCTATATATTTACATTATAGGATATACGAATAATTCAGTTCATGACTCTTCAGTGCTCTGAATTCTGATATACTTTTAAACAGTTTTATATTTTACCAGATTTAACCCCAGAATATGTAACCTCAGAATATGTAGTGAAGCCAGAGCTTTGATCTCTCTTCTTCTTCAGACGTTTCTGTCCTCTGCTTGGGAGATCCAGCGAAGCATAACACACATCATCTCCTCCAACCTGCAGACACTTAGAACATTAAAAAAATTCAGAGTACTGTTCCTGTGATATAGAATAAAAGATCAAGACTATTGTTAACTAGTTGTTGCTATTTCCAGGATCTTTTAATGGATCTGTCTTTTTACTGCCGTTAATGATACACAGCCTATAGCTCAGCTAGGACAGCACTCAGGATTGGTTGAACCCACAGGGATTACCGCAGTGTATTTGCGTGATGCATGCTGGGTGTTGCAGTGAGAGATTATTATATAACAGAATATTATCCAACACAGAATAAAATATACTGAACTAGGTCAGAACGCCTCTTTAAGGCCCACAAAAAGAAGAAACAGGCTCTACAGTTGTGCAAGGGCTCACCAGTGAAACATTACTCCATCTGATACGATGGCCTACCAATAGTTTGTGTTTGTGTGTGTGTCTTACAGTACCTTGTCATGTTTTCTACTTGTTGGATTCTTTGTATTCTCACAGGAAGGCTCTGCTGAATCATGTTTCCTCCCCACTATCAATGAAATCAATCAGAAATCATTCAAATGTGAGCTGATATGAACAATGCTGAAGACTACACACAAAAGTAGATCTGCAGTATTTACACTGAAGGTATTTTGTGGACATGAGTAAAGTACAGCAGACCCAGTAGCAGAATTAAAGAGCAGAATGGGCCTTGATATTCTTAAGGGGCAAATAATAATGATTAATAGCCTACAGCTAATATATGCAAAATATTTTTACAGCATAGTATGCTACATTTGCCCTGTCCTACAGCCTCAAGAAACATGGAAATAATAAAGAAAACAAAGGCTTTGTAGAAAATATCAGTTACTCCTTGCTGACATGTTTTGCTTGACTGACCACATCAACAATTAAAAGTGATGTCAAAGTTAAAACATTATATTATTAACAGCACTGCTTTTTAACCCCTTAAAATCCCAGATTTATTACATACTAAGGCTTATTATTCCGTAATTACATGGACTTCAGTGCAAACTGGTTGAGCTATTCTTAAGTGCATAATAAAATTGTTGGCATAATAAAATTAACGTTGTTGAAGTTCTCTAGTTTGAACACTCTAAACATCTGTAGTTCTATTGATGGCAATATTTAGGCTGCTAAGAAGAGCCATAGGAGAAGTGTCACACAGGAGTACACAAGAGTCACATAGGAGGACACAAGCTGATGGGGTATAGTGGTTATCTAGGATGGGCCCGGCTCTCCAATTGCCCATCCATGATCAGGTTTCAGTACACTATATGACATCAATTTAGAAAAATGTGATGTAAAGCACTAACAAGTTAATGCTTTTTAGCATTCATGCTCCACCTCCCATCAACCAAAGACATTAATTTCATGTTGAAAACATTGAAGGGAATGTAAAAAGATGTTAGAACATGGTAGCTCTGACCTTTATTTGTGTATCTGTAGATGCAGTACACACAGGTGGAGGAGAGGAGAACACACACAGTACACACACTGACCAGCAGCTTCCAGCAGACACTACAGTCTGATACAGGAGGGGTGGAGGGGGTCTGGAGCGTCATGTCTACATTAAGAGAAACAGAGCAGAACTAAGAGGGACTAAAAACTCATAAACCCCTCAGTCATTAAAAGGCCACAGGCTATAAAGACATATAAGTAAACAAAACAAATTCTGAATTGCAGAGAGAGAATCAGTAGATCAGAGTGAGTGAAAGAGTGTCGAGTGGTTCTGCTTCCAAAATCACAAACGTCTTCCCAAGAACAAGCCTGAGTTTTATTTTTCCTATGGCGTGTTTTCTGTAGAGCGCAGTAGTACAAGCCCAGATCTGATTCAGTAACATTCCTCACCAAAAGATCACTGGTTTTGTTGAAAGGACTCCACACAATTGTATAACGTGGATGAGCCACTTCGTGAAAAACCACTTGCTCATTTGAGGAGTTTCTAAACCAAACTGTACTAAATCCACTCTTCCAAACACAGTCGCTGTAGAGAACAGCATTGTCTCCTGGTCTGACCCTCATCTCCACTTCTGCTCCAGAGATCCTGGTGAACAAAACACCTGCAACACACCAATCACACTTTGGATTAAACAAAGACCAACTTTTTGTAGATCTTCTTAAACAGAAAGTCATACTCATTCTGTTTTGATTTTCTTTGTCTATAAAAACAATAACTCCCAGCTCTTTTGACGGTAACTAGATCCACTACAGTGTGAAAATCATGGTAATGTTTACTTACAGAAGAGAGTGATGACAACAGCTCTTGATCTCTCCATCTCAGAGACTGGTGCTGGGTGGGTGATCATAGTGAGGGTGTTTGAAGCGGATGTCTGTGTCGAGGTCTGATTGGTCCACGTCAGTGGAACATTTCTATTTTTGATTATGGCTCACCATGTAGTGGTTAATCTTAATGTTCAGACAATAAACCAATGAGAGACGAGCAAACCAGTCTCACAATTTCTGACAGGTCATTTCTTAAGAGGGTGGTGCTTGATTTGATCAAGCAAGGGATTTCTGCTCACTCGCTGTAGGTTTTGGCCAACAAAAATCCAAGAAAGAAAACATGGTTAATGTAGGAGGAAAGATCAAACAGTGGATTGAAGTTTTAATCACCATATTTATGTTGAACAGTAAACATAACTGCACTGTACCAGAGTTCACTGTCCACCCTGGCCTACCATCAGCAACTCAACTCATTAAAGCAGGGAAATCAGTAAACACATGCTGTTTTTGAGCCTGCAGGTCTTTAAATTACACAAACCTAGCATCTTAGCACAACACTGTCAACATATGTCATCATGTAATTAAAATGAAATGAACAAAGCTCTGTAGTGATTTTAGGACTGTTACCAATTAAAGGTAGGGAGGAATAGCCAGATTTAAGCCGATCTGTGATTAAAGGCACTCAGGGCCAGATGTGTGTACAAGCACAGGCTCAGCACAAAACGTACCTTGATGCTACATTCAATTTATCTAGGCTGAGCCAGTACAGCAAAAACTTGTTTGAAAACATGGAGTGAAGGAAAAAAGCATGAGACAAAAAAGAAAGTGAAAGTTCAGTGATGAAGTGATAGCAGAGTTTATAAATTAACTTATTTCCCACCACTTTACACCTGGTTTTAAAAGGTGGAAATAAATCCAAGAAAAAATAAATAAATAAATGAATAACAGCGCTAGCTGCTCATATGTTAGTGAATCGAGCAGTGTATGTAATCCAGGGATGGGGGACTCTAGTCCTGGAATGATTATCCTGGTCAAACACATCTGTTTCAAGTCGTCAGTTAATTACCAGGTTTAGTTGGTGTGTTAGAGCAGTGGAAATCACCAATCTGTGCTGGATTCTGGCCCTCAGTTCCATGACTATTAGAGCTAGGCCTTCAGTTCAAGTCATACACGTCAAAACCTGGTTAAAAATGAGGAAAAAACACCTCTATGACAATGTCAATTTCTGCTAGCACCATTATGGTATTTGAGTAATATGTTAGCACTAAGCTAATGGCGATTCAAATTATCATTTTTTGGCTGTCCTAGATTAAATTTGGTCATTAGAAGCTTGTAAAAGGTGTTCCATGTTTTATCTAAAGCTTGTAAAAGACCATATATTTTACCATGTAGCAGTTTTCAGCCCCGGCATAGAACTGCATCTGTCTTGTCCTTGCCGGCATATCTAAGACTTCTTGAAGGCCTAGAGTGACATTTTGTCTCACAAAATCGGTCCCACTCATTGGAAATTAAAACATGATTGGTTGATTTCTCCATCAGGTCCTAATAATTGTGATGTGGGGGGTTTCTCTAAAGAACTTGGACAGGTCGAAGATCTGGTTTATAAGTCAGCTTTACAGAAATCTCAGCAACAGTACAAAACACATTGGAAAGATGGTGCACTGCCTCGAGCTAACACTTGGTTTTTTGGCTGCTAGCTGGCTAGGCTACATCGTTTACTACTAAGCCCTGTGATGCAATGCCACCATGCACACCCCAGTTCTTCAAAATAAAAGTCTGTGCAATAGAATAAATGCTAGGGAACAACATACCCTGACCTAAGCAGAACATAGGTGTGCCCTGAGGCCACATTATGTTAGTGGCTAATCTAGTGTAGTCCAGCTGCTTTAGCCCTGACCAATGGGAGAGCTTGCTTGGCTGTATCTACCCAGATACCACTGAGAAAAGTAATCCTGATTGGACAATTTTACATTTAACCATTTTGTTTCCAATCAAAATTTAACAAGACAATTACCAAAATTGATGTAGAATTTAAATTCAACAAGCATAATTACAATATATATAAAAAAGGACTAAAATTATAGAAGGTAGTTCTTTTATGTTACAGAAACCAATAGGCCTCCACTTGATGTGGCCCATAAACATGTTTAGGCTCATACAGCAGTGAACATGTGGGCAGCATTTATCTGATTTGTGTCTGAAACTGGTGCATAAAGTTCGGTATAGAAGGCCCTCAGTGTGTAGTGGCCTGATTTGACCTTCGTACAGTTTTCCTGTTTATGCATCTGTGATGCTTGTGAGGTTTTAGGTTTGAGAGTGTGTGAGTGTGTGAGTGGTTGGGGGGGAAGATGAATCTTCACCCATCACAATCAAAAAACACATTTCCATTACAGTCTTAAGTGAGTATGAGTGGGCGCATGTGTAGTTGGGTGCACTGGCCTAAACAGGGACTTGCTTGCTATTGAGACATACTTTCTCAGAAACCGAAAGTAGCTCCTGTTTGTCTCTGCATATTAATGAAGGGACCATCTCTGACCACAGATGTTTCTGTGACTGTGTGTCACTGAAGGCAGACTGCTTGTAAATCCCTCCAGTTTAATGTTCTTTATTGTTTCAACTCAATTTTTGAAATTATGACATTTTCTTGTTTCAGTTTTCTGTAATTTACTTTCTGTTGTTACAAGAACAAAAAAAGAACATGAGAATTTTTAGACAGATCTTAGATCAGTTTCTTCAGTGTCTCCAGCCCTGAAACTTCCACCTACACAATACGGAGCAGATGTGAGATCAGTCAGTAAAGACAGTCAGTGAACAGTGGTCTGATGTGCTCTGAGCTGCAGGGTCTCATTTTACTGACAGATGTTGCTGCTCTTACACTCTCAGTGTTGGAGAGGGGGGAGGGGGGAGGGGGAGCTACACTGTTTGTCAGATAAATTATTCAAAAATCTTTTAAATAAATGTCTCCATAGGACAAACATTATTCTTTCTTTTATTGTGGCACCTGATGAACCCATTTTGACAAAATTTCTACATGGTTCATACTGTGTTGAATAAATTCTAAAATTGTACATTTTTCATTGAAATATATTACAGGCTGTTCTCATTGTCATAAAGCAGATGCAAAATAAGGCCAAAGATCACAGCTTTGGCATTTGACAGATAGATTCTTAGTTCATTTGTGACCCCAAAGAGGTAAAGTGGGGAAGAGTTCACACTTGTAAAAAAAGGGGTGGGTTACAATATTTTGGGCCAGTGTGGATGGATGTGCTGCAGCAATATTCAGTAAATGAGGACAATGGTATTTTGACACTGATATGTTTTGCACCTGTAGGTCACTTTATTTGGGTATTTACTAAAATGTGTGAGCATTCACAGACAGGGTTTTTACATTGCTAATATTTCATCCCTTGTTTTGTGCCACTCCACCCACATCAGCGCAGGCATGTTGATTTTCTGGCTACCACCAAAAAAAGGTGCTGCCATTCAACGAACTGTCTACTTCTGCACATATCGTCATCAAAGGTAAGATACAAATGGTCCATAAACTCATCAGCCACCTGCTGTGGCAGTAGCTTTTGCTCATGATGCGTGTTTACACCATAGTTACTACACTACACAACTCTCATATAACCTGCCATAATTCCATAAACCACATACCTAATCCTAAATGAAAAGAAAATCCAAAGTCCAAATTTAATTGGGTTAACCAAAAACATACACTATATGTGTCTATTTTTATATAAACCATTTTTTATTCAATTTTTTACAAAAGTCACCGTATCATGATACTGCATCTGGACACCTTTTTTTCAGTGAATTCAGCTACTTCAACATGCATATCGTCACTCTCCAGCGAAAAACAAGTATCTCCAAAATAGTAACTTTACAGGACTTTCATTGTAAGTTAATGGAAAAAGTTTTTATTCTAAGCAATTTTGGAACATTTCTATTTGTCCAACAATCATGAAATTTTCACACAATGTAAAGGACAGCTGCTGAGCTCAAATGATGCAGAAAAGTTTAAATCGCAAAAAATGGAGATACATGTTTTTCATTGGACAGTGACGATATATTGCTGCACTGACACTGGCTTTTACATGCACACACAGCTTGCATAATCTCCACAGAAGAGCACTGACCAATAAAATAGGACACGCTGGAGCAGCCACATATGACCCTAACGTCACAATGCTCAATGCCAAGAGTGGATTAGAGGGGTATTCTCTGGAGTGGTGGAACTCCATCCAGTACCCTTGGGATGAGTTGGAGTGATACAGAACTGATCAACCAACATCTGTACCTGACCTCACTAATGCTCTTGTGGCTGAATGCAATCAGATCCTCACAGCAACGTTCCAACATTTAGTGTAAAGCCTTCCCAGTAGAGTAGAGGGTGTTACTGCAGCAAAGTGGGACAAACTCCCATTTAATACCCTGTTATCATGCTATTTTACATACACATGGTAGATTATTATGGCTGTCTTGCTCACCCTGATCATAGATCAATGAATGCTGGTTGTCTGCTGGCACTGTCCATGGTTCTGAAAGTCCTACCAGATTATCTCATCCACACAGGCTTACTTATTTTGATGTTTGCATGCATGTGTGCAAAAAAAATAAATAAATAAATAAATAAGTAAATAAAAAAATTAAAAAAAAGATACATTTTATCATACAAGTAAAACCAAGTACTACTAGTTAACTACTAAGTAGGTAATAGTGAAGTAATGATTAGGGTAGTTCACTATTAACTAAACAATAACTACTGAGTCTCATAGAGAATTACTTAGTAACTAGTAGTTGTTTCTTACAGTAACTACTTAGAAAGTATAGATTGATTCAACCTTAATTGCTCAATAGCCGAGTCTGACAAAGTTCCTGGTGGACTGCTAACTGATGTAGTGTGTTACAACACTTCTAACGATAGTGAAATACACTACACAGTGTGCAGTCTCTACAATATAGTGGATTATATTCTCCATTTTTATTCACAGAAACAAGTATCCTCAGAGTAGCCTGGGGGCATTACACCACACTGTACTGACTGGTGTCCCTCATGTGTTTGTTTTAATCAGAAACCTTAAAAGGCTAATGTACATCTTCTTATTTGGCAGTGTGAACCATTTTGCACATCAGCCTACAAATGGGACAACTGCTAAAATACTACAGGTATCAGTAGACCAGTCTGCTTACCTCTCATCTTTAGAAAAGAAAACACCATTCTTTTCTGCAGGAGCACATGTGCCAGTGTTTCTTCTGAACAGTAGTTCTCCTTTAAAGTCCTCTTGAGGGCAGGGTCAGTTGAAGAGAGGGCTCATGGAAATATCTGACTGTGTATGTGTCCTGCCTTCAAATTCACTTGGTCCTACTATTCACCTTATTACTACCATTAATGAACTAGGGGTTATTGATGATCTGGAACAGTATTGTAAAGTGAAACATGGTACCTCGCTATTAATGAACTATGAGTTAATGATGATCAGGAACATTATTATAAAGTGAAACGCATGGTAACTCATCATTAATGAACTAGGAGTTAATGATGATCAGGAACACTATTATAAAGTGAAATACATAGTAAGTCACTATTAAAGAACTAGGAGTTAATGGTGATCTGGAACAGAATTATAAAGTGAAACACATGGTAACTCATTATTAATAAACTAGGAGTTAATGATGATCTGGAACAGTATTATAAAGTGAAATGCATTAGAAATAAAAAACCCTGAAGAAATGATATACTGTGATACAAAAAATATTAATAAAGAAATTTAGAAAAAAAAGTAAGAGTAAATAATTTGTTTATTCAGTCCTTTTTTATTTGTGAACAGTCTAAATTTGAAAACATTCCTGAGTTAGCTAGCTATATAATTGAAAGTAATACACCTAAGTACAATGAAATCAAAATGTTTCAAGACATGAAGTCCTAATCAATACAAGCAACAAAGCAAGGCTGTAATGAGGCAGAATATCTCAGATGGTCATGGATAAAAAAGAGAAAGTGAGACTTTAATGTTAGAATCGCAATCCAAAAATCTGATCAGAAAACAGGCAAAGATGAAATCCAGAAATGACAAAAGACATAAAAACACAAACATAACCTGGCAACCAGAGTCCAAGGGTCAAAGACAAAAAGGGCAGAAGTCAAAATACCAAAATACAGTCAGAACCACAAAAATCACAAAAACAGATGAAGAACGCTCAGTAGCTCTTAGGACAAGAAGCAATACCTAACCTACAAGCCTTGGCTTTATACTAACACTAATCATATGATACAGGTGTAACAAGTTAATATTCCAGAGACAGAGATCAGTGATTGGAGAGCTGAAGATCACGTGATCCCCTGGGAATTCTGGGAAATGGAGTCCCTAGACACTTCTGAGCCCAAGAGATGCGTGACAAAAGCAAAGTGGGTTCTTACCATTTATTGATAAAATGAACATATTTACATTATAGGACTCTATATATTTCTGACATTCAAGTCAATTCAAATGAATAATTAAGTTCATGATTCTTCTTTCTTCTGAATGTTGAGATTCTTATAAGATGTTTTAGATTTTATCAGTTTTAACCTCAGAATATGTGCTGAAATCAGAGCTCTCCTCTCTCTTCTTCTTCAGTGGTTTCTGTCCTCTGCTTGGGAGCTCCAATGAAGCATAACAAACATCACATTCTTCAACCTGCAGACAATTAGAACATTAAAAAATTTCAGAGTTCCAGTGAATCTTTTCCCGTGAAAAGATGATGTGTATTAATAATTAGTTATGGTTTACAGGTTATGTCTAATTGATGCAAATTTGTAATGATACAGAGCCTATAGCTTAGACTAGGCTAGCACTCAGGACTGGTTGACAATACATGGATTACCATGATACGTTTCCATAATCCAGTGACTGTTGGTTGGTTAAAGGAATCTACAGTCTCTATAATATTCTGCCAGACTCCCTGACATTTCACAATGACCAGGCAGTGAGGTCACAGGCCAACAGGATGGGCATAGATGTTGTGAATTATGTGTTACACTTGCCCAGCTAGCCTAAATTCTTCATTCTACAGTGAATAGAGATGTGTGTGCTGGTTGAGAACATCCTTCCTCTACTGGTTCTGTTGAATGTCAAAAGAATCTGTAGTGAGTGGTTAAAGCTCTTGCACAGCCTGCACTGTATAGATGACCTGGCTGAAAGGGCAATATTCTCAGGGCCTATTCAGTGGTCCTTGCTGTGGACTGAATCAACATTGATATGAGTGATGGTAGGGCACTCTGTGTCACTCTTTTTTTTATTTTTGGGGGATCAGCATTCTGTTTGGTTGTTGGTGATGGTCATGTTGCAATGTAGTTTCCATTCTAGGTAAATGGTAGACCAGAAATGTTGATCCATGGACCCATGGTTCATCTTTATGATACATAGGACCTGAATATACACAGGCCATCAGTGTTCAGTATACCCGATAGTTCCAAATAGTTTTCCAATAGTTTAAAAAGCAAGAAATATTTATTTTTTTGTCCTCTGTGTCCCTTGTACTCAATGTTTTAAAGGTATAATCATATGTAAATCACACTAGTGCTAGTTAAAACCATCTCTCAGACATTACTTGTACTCAAGGAGACATTGAGGTTACATTTTTTGCTGAATTATATTAAACATGCCTTGCAGTAAAAATGACCATTGCTAATTAGCCATAAACATTTTCTTTAACATGTATCTCAAACCAGAAGCTCCAACCTTGATGACTGTGGTAATTTCTCAACTCTCTGAACACCCAGAATTTTCCTCAGTAATTCTACATTTAACCTCAGAATATGTGCAGAAATCAGAGCTCTCAGTTCTCTTCTTCTTCAGATGTTTCTGTCCTCCACTTGGGATGTCCACCACAGAGTAGCAAACATCTTTTTCAACCTACATGTTTTAAAAGACATTGATTAGTTAATTTAATAAAAAAAACAAAACAAATGCCAATAGAAAAAAAAAAAATAAAAAATAAGAAAGTGTTTTTATTATGTTTAAGTGTTCATATTAGCTACAGGGACAAAATATTTTCTTTGATTAAATGAATAACAAATATATGGGATATGCATAAAGAGGCCACATGCTAAGCTATAACCATTGAAAAGTATTTCCAAATGCTCTCTCCATGTCAGAATGGGTGAGCAGTCTCAGACACTGAACTCAAAGTTCTGGATAAAAGGGTCTGCAAAATGCCATAAATGTAAATGTTGCCCATGGTGTAAGAGTAGTGTGCATCATAAAGGACAAAGCATCATCCATAGTTATATTTGAGTAGTATACAAATTGTTTGGCCAGTGGTGTCAAACGGGTCTGGATTGGACAAGGCATTTTAAACACTTTGTGAATGTTTCGGCCAGCACAACAGGCAGGACATAGCAGTTTTCTTGGGAACTGTAACAACGGTCCAATGTGTGTGTGTGTGTGTGTGTGTGTGTGTGTGTGTGTGTGTGTGTGTGTGTTGTACCTCATTAAGTTTTGTCCTTTTCTTACCGTCTCGTTGGTCTGCTCTAAAATTGTCTGTTGTGGTTGGGAAGGACATGACAGTATACTCGGATATGAACATATTACAGTGAGAAAGATTGGCTGAAATGGCTATGGCACATTTGCATGTCTAAGCAATTAAAATAATTAGATATTTAAAATATTTTAAGTCTGAGAAAGTACCTTTTATTTTGTTGCGGCAGACGCAGTACACACAGATGGAGGAGATGACTGAGGAGAAGAGGACACACAGAGGACAAACACTGACCAGCAGCTTCCAGCAGACACTACAGTCTGATACAAGAAGAGTAGGGGTGGTCTGTGGGGCATCAGCACAAGGGACGGTAAAATCTAAAATAGGTAAGTTAGTAAAACTGTGTTAATAGAGTAGAACTAAGGTTTGATGTTAGGATGCAAATACATTGTGCAACATGTAGACATTAAAGGAAGAAAAAGGTCACTGAAATGATCAGTAGGTAAGAATGAGCAAACTTACCGGAGAAAGAAAGTCGAGAGGTTCTGTTTCCATAATAAACATCCTTCTGAAACAAATATCCAGTCTTTTTCTCATGTACAGCGCAGTAGTACAGACCCAGGTCTGATTCGGTGACGTTCTTTACCAGTAGATCATGAGTTTGGTTGGACGGATTCCACACAAGAGAGTAACGTGGGAGAGCATCACTCATCAAAACTGCATCTGATATAATGAGAGGAGGTTGATGCTCATGTGAACAGTTTCTAAACCATACTATATTAAATGCACTTTGCCAGGCACAGTCGCAGTAGAGAGTGACGTTGTTTCCTGGTCTGACTTTTATCTCCACTTCTGCACCAGAGATTCTGGAGATAAATGCACCTGTGACAGAAAAACAATGTTTTGATTAAACAAAGAGAGACAACCTGATATCACATAATTTTTCAGAACAGTCGTAAATCATAGTCATACCAGTTGTGGTACAAGTCACTCTCAAGAAAAACAAGATGCGCAGATGGCAGCAGGATGTCCCAAGGAAAGCTATGAAAGATGAAAATGATCAGGTTGAAAATGAAAAGCTTACTTACACACAAGTGCAGTAAGAACAACTCTTGACCTCTCCATCTCAGAGACTGGTGCTGGGTGGCTGTTTAGGGTGAAGGTCTTTGAAGCGGATGTCTGTGTTGAGATGTGATTGGTCCACGTCAGTGGAATGTTTTTCTATATCTAGTGTATCAACCACACACAGAGACATTGAAATAGCCAATCACAGGCTTCTATTTGTTCACCTTTTTTTTAGAAAAGTCTTTGATGCAGACGTGTCATACATCTGACTGGTCTATGTAGACAGAATAGTTCTCTTGTTTGAATGTGTCACTAGCAGGATGCAGGGTGAGGAGGCTACAGTGAGCTTTGGTAAACTACCAGCCTGTTTCAGGTCAAAGATTCAACTAGTCTTAAACAAATAAATGGAATAAACCTTAATACAGTGTGAGTACCCTAAATAGGTTCATTTTACACTAAAACTATTAGGTATGCCATGAAAATATACGTTAAAACCAGTATCGTAACCAGTAAGTTATGTTTTACATTGTAGAGTAAGGGGTCACTTATAAGCACTGTTTCATCCCAAACTGATACTGAAATAGAAGAATGTTCATGCATTTCCAAATTCAAGGTCAATTTTGTGAGTTAGGCCTAAAAGTTGGGTCAAATTAATACACAGCAGAACTTGTGCCAGTCAGTAAAAGACATTTAATGTGCAGGGCCTCAATGTGGGTTTCCTGTTGTAGTGTGGTAACAGTGTTATGATTGCAGAGTGTCTAGTAGGGAGGGGAAGAGGGGAGCTGCATGCATAGTTTACAGTTTAAACAGACATGTTACCGTCATGGAGATTCTGCCATGGGAATATCCACACCATTCTATATTGGTTCTAAGCCCCTGTTCAGTCCACTCTTTCCCCTCTCACTGCACTGCCTTGGGGAAAAGCCCTGTTAAAGCCAACATGCACATGTCCTCAGTCACAGGAAGACATGTTACTTAAATTCAGAACATAAATGAATGACAATGTGAACTCCACTATGAATTTAGTGGAGAACATGATGGCTTCTACCTTCACTGAAACCATTGGAAATCTAGTGCCCACAGTGACTCATGGTCTTCCGGCTGCTTCCACTGTGGATAACTCGGTGGCCTTGGCTGTGTTTTTTGCCTCAGTCCCTGTGATCCCTCTAATGTGAAATACCAGTGCTGCATCCTGTCCTGCCCACTGTTTTTGAGCTTGCAAAGATGTTGACTTCCTTGTCCGGGGGGTTTGGGGTTTTCTTAGAGGGAAAGGTCACTGCAAATGAATACAAATTAATTTTGAGTGATCAATCCTATTTTATTTTTTTGAGGTTCACAGTGCTGTAGTAACTCAGACAGGAACACACAAGCTTTACTTTCTTCTTAGTGAGTCACTGGCAACTGTCAAGCGGTGCTAACTAGACACAATGCATTTTTCCTACCACAGCCTGCATCATCCAGAAGAGAGAGTCACCCTTTACTACTGAAGAACAGAGATCTCTGCTGGCCAGTAGTTGCAGCAGTCATTAACTTTACTTTACTCTGAACATTAAACATACTGCATGTATCCTAAGCTTGTTTATTACATCCTCCACCATCCACAGGGCATGAGGGATCACAGAATGGCTTCAGAAAGAAGAGAATGATACAAATCATATTCTATGGCCTTCACAGTTGAACACTTTTAGTAGGTTTTGGACCAAGTGTTAGATATCACTCACTAACACCATCATCAGAACATCAACTGAGGGAACAGCTTTGGGAGAACGGTATTCCACCCCTCCAGTACATTTCCAGAGACTTGGATTCAGAGTGGATTCTATGACAAGGTGCATTTGAACCAACTTTATGTTGACCTCTCTTTTCATTTGTTACCTGTGCACATATAGGAATGCATGCAAACAAACAAACATACACACACAAACACATTTGTGAAAACAGCATTGACATTGTCTTCTAAAAGGAGTTCATCTGGATGTTTCACTTACAAACTCATCTGCCACCTACTGTCCACATTCCAGAGATGTTCTCAAGTGTGCTCATCTCACAAACTGAATGACTACTCATGCTAGTTAGATGAACATTACATCATACATCTGTATCTAAACACTGTACTGGGTAATGCTGATGAGCTGAGCACAGTGACTGTACGTTCTGTTTTTGTGAAGTGGAAACATCTGACGTATATAGACAAAAAACTGCGTGCAACCAAAATCCAAACTGCCCTTGGAAACAATATTAATACAAGAACTGTTGATTTAGAGCTTCATAGATTTTCATCTTTGAGCAGCTGCACTCTATCACAAGCAATTGTGCTGATCACCACGTGCAATGCTAAGTGTCAACTGGAGTGGCTGACACACCATCAATGGACTCTGGAGCAGTGAAAACCTGATCTCTGAAGTGATGAATCACCTTTCACATCTGGCAGTCACATGATGGACAAATTTGATGGATGCAGGAGAATGTTACCTTTCCCAATGCATAGTGCCAACTGTAAAGTTTGGTAGTGGAGGAATAATGTTCTGGGGCCATTTTTCATGGTTCAGCCTGAGCACATTATTTCCTGTGTGGAGGAATCTTAATAATCATACAAGGACATTTTATATTTTGGAGGTGACCCCCCACCACCCCCGACCCTGCCCCCAGCATAGCAATGACCACAAAGCAAGGTCAGTTAAAAAATCATTTGCTGAGTTTGTTGTGGAAAAACTTCACCGACCTGCATAGAACGCTGACCTTATCCCCACCCAAAACATTTGGAATGACTATGAACACAAACTATGATCCAGCCCCCCCCCCAAACCCCAACGAGTGGCAGAGCTCATTAATGGTCCTTGGTTATGTGATTATCAACCACATAACATTATGGAATGCCCTCAGGAAAATGGCCATACCAAAGAATCAGTGAAGTCGGTCAGTGAAGGAACCTCTTCACTGACCGACAAGAAAATTATCTGAGTGGTTTCACTTTGTCAAAGGAGCTAGACAAGACTGCCCACTATCCCCATACATGTTTACCCTGCTGCATATATTATAAGAGTAAGAGGACTGTAGGAAGATCTTGAAGGTTTGAAGACAGGTGAAAAACATTTGTAATATTCAGTATGGATGAAATGACATTTATTGCAAAAAATCTAGAATGTTAACCACTTAAAAGGCCCAGCAAACAAAGGTTATGCCAACAGGAAATGGTGGTCACATTTTTCCTTAATTATTAATGTCAAAGAATACAGCAGTCAAGAAATATGACACATATTGTCACTGAAGAGAAGATGGATGACAGTTTTTAAACCATACTAGTCTTCCACACCATAGAGGAGTGACACTGTCTCCTTGTCTGAATCCCATCTGCACTTCTGTTCCAGAGATCCTGGAGAGCAAAACACCTGCAACACACCAAACACACTATATACAAAAAAAGGACAAGCAGATCTGACACACCATTACATAACAGTCTCATGTGTGTTCTTATCAGAAAGCCACACTGGTAGTGATATTTCTCTGTATAACTAAATAAAGGCAGATAGAAAGTTTACTTACACATGAAACTGATAAGATTGACTCTTTCTTTTAAGAGACAGGTGCTGGGTAGCCAATACTGGTGAGGGTTTTTGAAGCAGATGTCAGAGTTGAAGTCAGATTGGTCCATATCAGTGAAGGTTTCCCAGTTGTGTGTACAGCGTAGTGGTTTTTCTTGATGTTAAGACACCCACCAATGAGAAACACATGCTTCTTTGTTGGTCCCTTCAAAAGAGGGTGTGATTACCCTGATTTCTCCACAACAATGCTTTCTGTTATATTTTCTTTTTTATCACATTTCCTGTGACACTACACTCTTAAAAGAGGGGGCCACAAAGGTTTCATTGACCGATGTCACCACTTTTGGTTCTGTAAACCATGTCTGAAGAGATCTGTGAGTGTGAAGAAGGTTTAAAAGGCTTAAAGAACCTTCATGAAACCAAGAGGTCTTGCTAGAACCTTTACCTTATGTAGATGCTCTGTAAACTTTAAGAAAAGGTTTTTTATGTAACCCAGAAGGTTTTTAGGGACACAAAAGTGGTTATTATACAGCATCATGCATATAAGCCATTAATTATCAACCTTTATTTTTAAGATTCTAGTCAACTAATGTCCAATAAAGTAAACAAGGGCACAAGAAGAGCATCAGCTACTTATCAAGCTCATCAAATGAGCTAAATAAGATGTTTCAAAGAAAGTAAATTAATACAGTACTAGGGAATCCAGGCTTTCACACCTACACGTCTACAGCAGTGCTTTAAATTAAACAAAGAAGCTTACAAAATGATTCTTTTAGCAGCTCTTAAGCAGGCTGTATACCGATTATAAGTCAAAAAGTTAAGGACAGACAATTATTTCATGTGAAATCAATCAGTAAAGACAGTCAGTGTGCAGTGACCTGATGTGGTCTGAGCTGCAGGGCCTCATTGTGGGTTTCCTGTTTTTGAGTGTGTGAGCTGTTACAGATCTTACAGTCAGCAACTGTCACAGTCTAAACTGAGCATTTGTGTTTGAGATTGTGACTGGATGTATTAGCCAGAACCCAGACCTGCTTATCATTATTAGACTCATCTCTAAATATCTAAGTAGAAAGAAACATACTAATCACCAATTACATCGTCCATTGTTTACATTTATATATGTTGAGACTTGGTCTAAGAAAACTGATAAAGATGTGGCAATGGTAAAAAGGCCTTCGTTTGCCTGATCTGTGTGGTGAAAATGGGCTGGAGGATGTCAGTGTATTTCTTTTGCTTGTATGCCATTGTATGTGACCATTGTCACCATTGTGACCATTGTATGTGACCATTGCCAACCACAGATGTTTCCATGACTGCGTGAGTCTGTTTGTGGTGCAGATAAAGTGCTATTTGAACTAGTTTCACCTAAAAGTTTCAATTTCTTCTTTACACTGATCTTTAACCTTAGATTAAACTTGTAAACCAAATCCCAATCAGTTTCTCTACTCTAACCAGGCCTGAAAGTTGTATCCATGCAATGCAGAATGTATGTGAAATCAGTCAGCAAAGACACTCTGATGTGTCCTGAGCTGCAGGGTGTCATTGTGGGTTTCCTGTTTTTGCTAACATTCAAATTTGTTTAGATTTGGTCCAAGACAATTCTCTGATGAACACTTGGCACTGGTAAAAAGGCCTTCATGGAGCCTAATCTATGTGTGGTGAAAAAGAGGTGGAGGATGTAAGTGTTTTTTTTCTGCATGTAAGTGTGTATGCATGTTTCTTTATGTGTTGTGGCTTTTGCAGAAACTGAAAGCAGCCTCTGTTTGTCTCTGCATCTTTGTGAGGCGGCCGTTGCTAACCACAGATGTTTCCATGACTGCGTATATCTGATTGTGGTGTAGATGAAGTGCCATTTGAGCTACAGTTTCTCACACCAGTTTCATGTTCTTCATTATACTCAAGCATAAACTATCTTAGAGTAAACTTTTATAAACTTATACAAGAAAAATGTTTGTCAGATTTTACATCAGTTTCACCACTTTAACCCAGGTAGAAAGCCATGTCTACAGAGAGGTCAGTGAAGGCAATGCAAATTAGAGCATAATAAAGGTTCAAATCAAGTCCCAAGTCAGTTTCTCTACTTTAACTAGGCCTGAAAGTGTATCAACACAATGCAGATCAGATGTGAGATCAGTCAGTAAAGACACTCTGATGTGTCCTGAGCTGCAGGGTCTCATTGTGGGTTTCCTGTTTTAGTGTGACTCTCTACCTCTCAGTGTGGGGGAGGAGAAACAAACAACATTGCTTATCTGATTTCACCCTGACCAACCACAAATTTCTATTCCTGCTTAAGCAGCCAATTCACTCTCTTTGCATGTGTGGAAGTTAAGCACTGCTAGAAACACCCAGCTAAAAGACAACTAGCTGTATCATGTGTACTTAGTAGCTGAGAAAATAGTGGTTGAGAAAAAAGTGAGTTAATTTATTTCCTTCAATGTTAGTTTTATTGAGTAAGTTTATGTCAGTGTGAAAATGCACTACAATGCTCTTTATTGGAAGCTTTGTCATGATGTTCATGGTTAGCCTACTTTGTGTCATTTGATTAGTACAGTATTCTGAATCTTCCTATGTTGAAAACTTGCCATGTGATTGTGAAAGTAGTTTGCATATCATCTTAGACTCTCTGGTGGTGGAATACCATGACAAGTACAAATGTTTGACTAAAAGTAAAATGCCTATTGAGGGCTGGTCTCGTCATGCACACCAAGCAAGAAAAGAAAGACAAAAAATTGCATTTCTCCAGCGTTACTAGTTATGCAACCTGAGGATAACCAACCAAAAGATAGATAATATTACACAAAGAATAAATGAGTCTGTTTCTTGTCTCCTCTAGCCCCCTAAACACGCTAGTATTTTTTAAAGTATTATAAGTCATGAACAGCCAAAATAAATCCCTCTACAGAACTTTCTCAATCTTTTCTATGACTTATCTCTGTGTGTTTGTTAATGAAAAGCACAAAAGATACACCAGCTCTAAGAGTCAGTCCCTGTCCACAGTGCTGAAACTACTGCTAGCAAAAGATGCCAGTTTCATGCTGTTTTAAGAGCTGTGATTGAAGTGAGTTTCATACTGGTAAGTTGTGCAGAACCTCCTGAAAGCTACTGCATGGACAATCATCAAGAGACACCAACAGCATAAGAATCTCAAACATCTCCATGATGATCTGTGTGAAGTAATGAAGGAATTTTTTAACTGAGGTGGCCGTTGTTGACCATTGCTGACCACAATGACTGTGTGTGCATGTGTGTGGGGCGCAGAAAGGCAAATTTCCACTTAAGATACAGCACCACCTATTTTTCTTCATCATTTCACTGTAACATCACTAAAAATCAACATGATCTCATAACCTTATCCCATGATTCAAGTCATTCACATTACGTTCACTTATTTGAGCAATGTTTTAACAGATTACAGGTCAGTTTCTAGGCCTGGAAGTGGCATCTACACATTACGGAACAGATGTGAGATCAGTCAGTAAAAACAGTGTTCTGAGCTGCAGGGTCTCGTTGTGGGTTTCCTGTTTTAGCATGTCTCTTTAACTCTCAGTGGGGGGAGGAGATTCAAGCATTGTTTATCTGATTTCATAATAACCAACCAACCATATCTTTCCATATCTTTCTGCATTAAATTCCAGTCTATTCCATTAAAAACAAAGTGGCAACCAGCCTGTTTAATACTATAGTGTCAAAAACCAAAGAAAATGCTGCAAGTTCCTGTTTTCATCCACTGTCAAGTGTTTAACTGAATGGATCTTGCCACTTTGTATTCACACAGCACTGCTCCATACTGAAGGCTGTATC
The DNA here is from genome assembly GCF_904425465.1 of Colossoma macropomum. Taxonomy (NCBI): domain Eukaryota; kingdom Metazoa; phylum Chordata; class Actinopteri; order Characiformes; family Serrasalmidae; genus Colossoma; species Colossoma macropomum. Next base: position 2,685,374 of record NW_023494796.1, on the reverse strand, counting down.
ATCATTCACCCACTGAGTGTCTTGGATTTTAGCTTTTTCTTACTGGTTTGTTGGTCCATTTTGTTATCTTCTTTATGATATTCATGTTTGGCCTATTTTGAGCCTGTCTGAATGGCTCAATGTATTAGCTGTTTCGTGATATTCCCCTTGTTGTTGATAATTTGAGATGTGATTGTGAAGCTAGTTTGCATCTCATCTCAAAATCATGGCTAGTTGAATACCATGCCAAGTACAAAGGTTTGACTTAAGTTATTACAGCCATTGTAAAGGGTTGGTTTTTAGTCATGCAAGCTAATTGAGAAAGAAAAGCCAAGAATCAAATATTTCCACTATTACTAGTTGTGTAACCTGGAGATAGATATGTAAGTCAGCACACACAGACTGTTTGTTTGTTGGACTTTCTGCTGTAGCCACCAAAACACCCTACAAGCCAAAATCACATTACAGACCCCCCCCCCAGTCTTCTCTGCTGCATTTTTGAGTGTGTATGAAAAGGAAGACAAGGTACTCCAGCTCTAAGAGTCATTCCCTGTCCAAAGTGCTGAAACTGCTGAGGGAACACTCTCTGTTCATGCAGTTTCTCATAGACTCAAGTCAAATTTAAAGTCCATAAGTCAGAGGGAAGAGAGCACAAGGAGGCAGCCATCATCATATATAAACTAGGCTTATGCTTGCATAAATCCTCTCACACACTGTTTACTGAAATTCAAATAAGCTTTATTAGATTTCAGTGAAATGTGAGTACATTCTACCATAAAGTCATCATCAACATTTTAAGTGAAAAACTAAAAAAAAAAATCAATTTGTGTGTTTGTTGTATTAGTAATACAGTGGAAAAGACATGGCCACCTCTCAAAAGTCACAAGCATGTTCTAAAAAATGGAGAACATTAAAACACAAGAACAGTCTGAACAGCTGGGGACAAGACAAAACTAAGAAATACACCAAAACAACACTAAATACCGACTAAATCAACTCCAACCCTGCTGACTGCGGTACCTTAAAGGTCAATTTATAGTCCAGGTGACAAGTGTCGCTCAAAAAAATGACATAAGGGAGACAAAATTTGAGTCTACTAGGGTGTCGCAGACTTTTTCATGTAAACCAAAACATTTGAAAGGGCACAGATGTTGCGCACTCTGATTGGATCCAAACTAAAATTTCTATGTTCTGTAGTGTTGCCGAGGTTTGTGGCTTTGCTTACGTTCTTGCTGCTATACAGCTTTACGAATAGGCAGCACATGTGAGCTGTAGTGCCCCATAGAAACAGCACAGGCTGCTAGCTATTTAAAACTAGACAGAACAATATACATTCATAAGGCAATGCGTTTTCATTTTCAAAACCTTTTTCCGCAGCTGCAGTTCATTTAGAAAATTGTTCAAGCAGAAAACGCATCCTGCAACAGTGTAAAGTCCACCCGCACTGCAGTTTCAGACTAACTGGAATTTTTGAGAAAATCACCAATCTGGCAACCCTGGATGACAAGGAAAGAACTCATAAGTGAAACACACTTGTGGAAACAAGCAGCATTTCTGGTTGCTGTAGATACACTGTAGCTTAAAGTTTCTACTGATAATGCAGGTTCACTGTAGCAGATGTTTCCAGACTGTTATGTGTGGCTTCACTGCTGTTTCAGTAGCTGTTTCAATGTTGTCATACAAGCTTTGATAGAAACTTCAGATGTTCTATTCTGATGTTTATTTGTAGAAGCAGTACTATGAAAGCCTACAGCAATGTGATATCTGTTGACCTTATTATTATTATTTTTTTTAATTTGTTGAGTGACACTTGCCATCTGGACCATAAATTGGCCAGAACTCTTTGACTTCTTTGACCTCCTGAATGCATACCCATCATTAGTTCTACATTTTCTCAAATTTC